>NC_062530.1:24588166-24607035 GCF_022655615.1 Tachysurus fulvidraco
CATGGAAAAAACACTGTCAATAATAATCGTACGTAATTCAAAGCATTTGTGTGTAAATTTGAATTTTGTGGAGTTGGATCCCAAAATCTACGGCCACGACAGTTTACAGATACGAGATTTTGCGTGTTTGTTCAAATACAACTCCAAAATGTACGACTATGACAGTTTACACACACAACGCTTGTTTTCACAACACCTCTTTTTCACACACGAAAACGGTCTGCGAAACAACTGTCAAAAATACGTCATCACGTTCACAGGCATTACTATCCGAAGGAAGATGAATCGATTACACGAAGTGTGCATGCGCCTCGCCCTCTTTAAAACCACTGGCGCCGAAATGGCGGATCAGCAGCCAAGTGCTCACTCATCGTCTCAGGTAAGTTGGTTTTTCCTTCCAAATTCGGACATGTTTAAGGGTTATTTATCACTAATAACAGAGAGGAGTAATATTACAGATATAGGTTAACTATAGTAAGTAAGATTAGCTCTCAGAGTAAGGTTACATTAGGTGCTTAAAGAATACAGGTGTTTAGGAGGTCATCACTGCAGTCTGTAGCCATTTGCTGCTGCACTGACTGCCCATTTGACTTGGACCTTCTTTCTTGTGCTGACTGTCCACTGATATTGGACTGGTTCCCCATTTTCTGTTGTCCAACACTTAAGGTGTAGGTCAACATCGACACCAGATTCTGGGCTGAGTGCAAGATGTCACCTAATGGAACCTGATAAACAATAGACTTTAACACTTAAGCAGTGAACACATATTGCATGACCTGTGTATTCCAGTGCATGTACACAGCTTTTAGTAAGTTAACACTTAAAATTGCTAATTCTTGTAGGCCTATCTCATCACGCTACAGACTGCAGTGATGACCTCCTAAACAGCTGTATTCTTTAAGCACCTAATGTAACCTTACTCTGAGAGCTAATCTTACTTACTATAGTTAACCTATATCTGTAATATTACTCATCTCTGTTATTAGTGATAAATAACCCTTAAACATGTCCGAATTTGGAAGGAAAAACCAACTTACCTGAGACGATGAGCAGTGTTGTAATGTAACGGAGTAAAAATACTTTGTTACTGTACTTAAGTAGAAATGTCACCTATCTGTACTTTACTTCGCTATTTAAATTTATGTCAACTTTCACTTTTACTCCACTACATTTCCTAGATAAAATGTATACTTTTACTCCGTTATATTTCCACTAAGCGTCTCCATTACTCGTTACTACAAAATAAAATCAGAAGAAATGTGTGTGACTGCAACAAGGGAGGTTTGGTGAATCACTGCTCCTAGATTGCATTACCCTCCGCACGCTGTACGCATAAGCACAGGTACACGCAGCGTGCACGCGCAGTCAGAGCTGGAGGCGTTTATCTATAGCGTTAATCGGAAAGCTGCAAATACAGCAACCAAAAGCAGTGAAATTTCACTATTCTTATTACCAAAGTTGTAGCACAAACAAAATATTAACGCAAACAATCCATTAAATACTAAATAAAAATAACATTTATTGATTTGGTCTTTGTGAATATTAGTTTATTAATGACTGCATTCATTGGACACACTGTTTGTAGAGAATGCACACATACATGAACTGATCTGATTCAAGACTGGCATCATTACATCATGCATAAAATTTTGGTGTCCACTTTTGCCATTTAATAATACCATAATTTTTGGCTTACTATGTAGTCATATAATACATAATATAAAACTCTTCTTGTTTTAAATTCTCTCTGAGGGCTAAAACCCCCTAAAGATGAAACCCTAGAACCGCCCCTGCTCTTATGCCTACCGAAAATCACTGAATATTTTACTTTTTACTTCAAATACTTAAGTACATTAAATATCACAAAATGACTTTTGATACTTAAGTACAGTAAATATCAGACACTTTAAGACTTTTACTTGAGTAATATTCTAAAAGGTGACTTTCACTTCTACCGAAGTCTTTTTCTAGTACGATACTTTTACTTTTACTCAAGTAATGCTTTCTAATACTTTATACAACACTGACGATGAGTGAGCGCTTGGCTGCTGATCCGCCATTTCGCCAGTGGTTTTAAAGAGGGCGAGGCGCATGCGCACTTCGTGTAATCGATTCATCTTCCTTCGGATAGTAATGCCTGTGAACGTGATGACGTATTTTTGACAGTTGTTTCGCAGACCGTTTTCGTGTGTGAAAAAGAGGTGTTGTGAAAACAAGCGTTGTGTGTGTAAACTGTCATAGTCGTACATTTTGGAGTTGTATTTGAACAAACACGCAAAATCTCGTATCTGTAAACTGTCGTGGCCGTAGATTTTGGGATCCAACTCCACAAAATTCAAATTTACACACAAATGCTTTGAATTACGTACGATTATTATTGACAGTGTTTTTATTCCATACATGGTGCAAGCATTTTGTGCAAGTAGCTTATTTTACTACATCCAGAGCTCGAGCCAGTGGTAAAGAAATTGTCATTGCTGCTTTAATACATGATAAATCAATTCTTCTTTTCTCCTTTTTTTATTTTTATAGAAAACATATAAGGGCTTAAGTGAAATGTTTCATAAAGACATAAAGCTAGTTTTGTAAAGATTAATCACAATACAAGATAACTTTATGCTTTATTTATACTTTAGGATACATTACAATATCCTAAATATATACAAAACCTAGCATTTCTAGCATCTAGTCATGATTGTATAGGAATTACTAGATCATTGCGTCTATATTTACAATAATTTTACTTGCTAAGATTTTTATCTTCAGTGCAGTGCATCAAAATGTATTTGAAATGATCAAACAAACAAATAACAGATGATGTTTATTTTTTTAAGTTGTTATTGATCACTTGATGCTGAGGATGGCTCCACAGGAACAGACTGTATATCCCTGGGTTTACTGTGGATTTTCTTTTGAGTCTGCAGTGATCAGTTCTTTCTGACTTTAACAAAATCAACTTCATATTAAATCCAGAATAATCTCCCTGATTGAACGATTCTGCACTTTGAGAATATTTTACACATAGAAAGGAAATTATTTAATTGCACTATCTGGTGTCGCCTAGAAGAGGATGAGTTTTTACTCACCAGTGCATCACCGATGCCCGCTAGCTTACATGTAAGGGATAAAATGTGCAATTGTTTATCCTGGATTAATATATTTCTGTAAAGCATCTGTATGATGATGTCCATTGTTAAAAATGCTATACAAATACAATTAATTTGATGATGATAATAATAATAATAATAATAATAATAATTATTATTATTATTATTATTATTATTATTATTATTATTGATGTTGTTGTTGTTGTTGTTGTTGTTGTTATTATTATTAACAATGTTGTACATGAATATTAATATTTTTCTTATAAATATAAGAATAAATTATTTGTGGAAGCAATGAACAGATTCTCAATGAACAGATCAGTAATAGTGAAATGATAATATATTTTAAATATTTTAAATTTTTTTATTATGTAATTAACCTATTACTTTTCTACCTAAGCAAGAAGGTAAATTTACCATTTTTTATTGACTATTTTTTTATTTTTTATTTTATTTTCAGTCCACATTAATAATTTTCTCTCAGTTTTTTTACACATACAAAACTATATGTTTATATACGTGTTTATATAAAAAGTTTATTTATAAGTCTCTGTTGGAATGTGGTGAGAGAGGGATATGTGGTGAGAGAGGCGGGTTTCATTAACTTTACAGTTTGTGCCCATATTTTTCTATGAGATATCAGCTGATATGACAGCTGTCATTAGCGATAAGAAAAGAGGTCAAAGTTTTTTTAAATTATTTATTTATGTATTTATTTATTTGTTTGTTTGTTTGTTTGTTTGTTTGTTTGTTTTATTTGAAATTAGTTGTTGAAATTAATAAATGGTTATAACTTTGATCTGGTATATTTAAACTCACATGTTTGATCCGGGGGTTGTAAAAGAAATGAATCTTGTTTTATTGCCCTGACAAGAAATAAGAATAAGAGAATAATAAAGAAAATGAATTAAGAAATTAATGAATGTCAAACCATTGATCTGGTATATTTAAACTCACATGCTTTATCCGGGGGGTGTAAAAGAAAAGAATCTTGTTTTATTGCCCTGACAAGAAATAAGAATAAAAGAATAATAAAGAAAGGAATAAAGAAATTAAAATGAAAGTCAAACCAATGATCTGTCATATGTATGTCTTAGTTCCAAATGATCTAGGAGAGAAGTACTTAAAACTCACACGTTTGATCCGGGGGTTGGTTTGTGGAGATCCCTTTTCCCCTCCCACTACACCATCTTTCATTTTGTTTGTTTATTTATTTGTTTGTTTGTTTGTTTGTTTATTTGAAATTAGTTGTTGAAATTAATAAAAGGTTATAACTTTGTTCTGTCATATGTATGACTTTATTCCAAAATGTTAGGAGAAGAACTTAAAACTCACCCTCCCCTCAGACCGAACGTTAGCCAACGGTGTTATCTGTGGTGCAATAAAGGCGTAGGTTCCAAAGCTGTTCGACGTAGTTTTAGACATAGTCACTTCCTTTCTGCCTCAATATATACAAATTGCAGAAGACAACACAAGAAGAGATTGCAAATCACACACAAGAGCCTGAACCTGTCAAAATCCTGATACCACATTCAAACTCAACCAACCACATTATTCAACTTTCTGCAGTTCATCTAAATGTAAGTAACAGATCCTGAGAGCAGGAAACCTGGAAAAGGAAAGGATTTGATTTGGGCTTTGTTTTTTTGTTGTTGTTGTTTTTTAAGGTAAGGAAGGAAAGATATTGATTCATATAGATAGGATAGATTTTATTAAATTATATAAATTATATTTTAGCTATATAGATTATATAGATTATTTTGGATTATACCCTTTTTATAAGTCTTCACTCTTATGTCTGTGGCCGATTTTTTCTAATTATGTACCTGAAATACGTTCTTAAAATATATTATAATTAAATTGCATAGTAACTAAAGGTACAGATGAATCCACTGACATGGATCCATCATAGTGCCAAGCATTTAAAGTCTAAACTTATTAACCTTGTCCTGTTCCATATGAGATGTTCCAGAAGATAAAGAACAGATTAACATTTACACCAAACTTTGTCAAAATGTAAACCACAAAATATCTTTCTGCTCTTGTCCTTCCCCTCACAGATAAAATGGGTGAAGATGATGATTACTACACAACCTATGATTTCTCCAACCTAACAGACCCATGTGGTGGTGAAAAAAACTGTACGCTGTTCGACAAAACTGAAATATCCGTGCTCGGTTGGCGTCACTGGTTTGCACTGATCTGCTATGCGATAGTCTTCTTGTTGGGTGTCCCTGGCAACGGTCTGGTCGTCTGGGTGACTGGATTCAGGATGCCCCGTTCAGTTAATGCCCAGTGGTTTCTGAACCTGGCCTTGACTGACCTTCTGTGCTGTTTATCCCTACCCCTGCTCATGGTGCCACTGGCTCAAGATTTGCACTGGCCCTTTGGTCCATTAGCCTGCAAAATACTTCATGGCCTACTGTATCTGTTCATGTACTGCAGCGTGCTGATATTAACGATCATCAGTTTGGACCGCTGGCTCCTTGTCACTCAGCCTGCTTGGTGCCAGAACTGGAGGCAGCCGCATTTGGCTCGTTGGGTCTGTCTGGGTACCTGGGTGATAGCACTAATTGGGACCATTCCCCAGTTCATCCACATGAGTGAAACAGATCATGGGTCGAAGAAAGTGTGTCTTGGCCATTACTTAAATGAGGTGCATGCTTGGGCCATGGTTGTGATGCGTTTCCTGTTTGGTTTTCTTCTACCTTTCATTATAATCTGTTTAAGCCATTGGGCAGTGTACAAGAGGGCACACAAGAAGAAAAACGAGAGGTCGTCACGTACCTTGAGGGTCATCCTAGCTGTAGTGATCACTTTCTTTGTGTGCTGGATTCCCTTTCATATCATTGACATCGTTATGCTTATATGGACTAAAGCAGTGGACAAAACAAAGGCAAACCTTCACCTGGCGCAGACATTAGCTCTCTGCCTGGCTTACTTCAACAGCTGTCTGAATCCGATGCTCTATGTTTGCCTGGGCCGAGGGTTTAGGGAAAGCTTGACTAAGACCCTGAAGAGTGTACTCAACTTTGCTTCAGAGGAGCCATCTCGAGGACAAAGCATGACATTAACCACCAAGAGCACCATCGACACAAACTATGGAGAGACCAGAGGTCTCAGTCAAAAAGAGCTTTCTAAAAAATAGATCCAAAACATTGCTCTGCTCCACACACACACACACACAGAAATAGATAAAAAATAGCAAGTGTGTCTGTGGGTCACACACAGAGAGTACAGTACCTGAGCTGCAATATCTGAGCTATAATGATGTACCGGAGCAACAGTCGAGGAGCATACAGATCTTCTCAATACATCACTCTATACATCATACCTGCCTAAATATCATCCATCTGCCCATCCATTCATCTATCCATCTATCCATCCATCCATCCATCCATCTATCCATCCATCCATACATCCGTACATCAAACCAATGGAAGCCTGGATGAACAGATGTCTGAAAAATAGATGGCTAAATGGATGATGAAAGTCCTACGTCTGGCTGAATTCTTCCAGCAATACAATTTATATATAAATAATTGTAAATCATTGATCAGGTGTGTCACGTCGACTCCAGCAACTGTTCCAGCATGCTTGTAATTTCAAATCATTTTGCTGTTCTCTTTGACTTGAGTGTCACTGTAGGTAATGTCAAGTCATGAAGAAATGAAAACAAATGTGCCAATACTGTGTTTATGCAGCTAATTTTAACGCAGTTAATATGTGAATATATTGCCATATATATTTTAAATGATTCATATAGATACTAATAAATAAAGAAATATATTTTAATAAATGTTTCCTCAGTTCTAGTTTAGTTCTACAGTAATTTCATTCTGTTAATAACATCTTACTCTCACAGCTTAATGTATTATTCAGTCTTTCAGCTTAATGTATATTACTCAGTGACTTGCAGCACAATGTATTCAGCTACACTATCTTTAACAGTTATAAGGTTTACGAACGTATGTCTGCGGTCTTAACCTAGCATAGCTTCACCTTTCAGATTGATTTGAACTGGAATTTTACAACTTTGGTTAAGATTCCAAAATGAGCACACAGCAAACAGGATGTTGAGCAAACTCGGGCTCCTGCTTTGACACTTCTTCTAACTCCAGAATGCATGCAAATTTACAAATTTTATGCAAATGCAAAATTACATGCAATCTTAAAGATTATGACTCTTGCTTATGGATTAAAAAGTGCTCTGTGCAGGACTTTTCTTTATTTAATGTGGAAATAAATTATAAATATGTGAAATTGCTCAACAGTTTTAACAAGTTCTGTAAAACTGACAGGAATTTTTTTTAATAAGAAGTGACCTAAGCAGGAGCTTAAAACCTACAGTTTAATATAAATTGGTAATAGAAAAATATTAATAAGCATCATCATCATCATCATCATCATAATCATCATCATCATATGTATGAATATTTTAAATGTCATTATTGTGATCAATTAATAGATTGTGTGTGTGTGTGTGTGTGTGTGTGTGTGTGTGTGTGTGTGTGTGTGTGTGTGTGTGTGTGTGAGAAGAGATAAAGCACTTTATTTATCGGTGCATAAGCATGAGACAGAGGAGTGTGTTGACTGAGAGAGAGCTACATTACTGTGGAGAGTATTTCGTGTGCTCGTAACGTCACATGCTGAGATCTTTGGACAATCTGAAAAAATGTAAATGAACTAAAAAAAATAAAATCAGTTATTGACCTGGTGACGGATCAAATGTGTGCTCGGGCTTATAACGAGTTTGCAACTTAAAATGGAAAATATTTCTTTCTGTGTGCAAGTAACTTGTTATTTCAGTATCATGTCCATATACGATTGTTAAACGGATCTGAAAGTTGAAATGTGGAAGAAAATATGATTTTGTCAGCGTCTTGTGTATAGATGTTTTTTTCAGAGGCATATTCCTTTAGTACAAATACATTTTTTATCATTAAAACAAAAAATTAAAAAAATCATTTTAAAAATATATTTATATGTTTATGTTATTATTTGTCTCATTTATACAGTCTTGCAATAAATAATAATAACCACATAATAACATGCAAAAAGAAATATTAAAAAATAAATAACAATAATTGCATCTTGACTGTACATAGTTAAATAAAACCTTAAATTTTTAAAAGGAATAAAAAGTTACATAAATAATAAATATAATAAAAACTAATAAAATAATAATCACAAATATGAATATATGAGCTAAAAGACAATATTTGTTTGCTTCTCATATACCCAGATATTAAAGTGAATTACATAATTATTCACCTACGTCCTGGAACACAAATGCACTGAAGTCATGGAATCTGCATCAAACAGCCCATAATATTAAATGTTAATATTAATTTTAATATTAATATATTAAAATATGGTGAAAATATTAATAAACGTATCTACAGTTAAAAAAAATATAATCAGAAGCATTCATGAAGTGTTGATGTGAAACCTCTTAATCTATTCTGGTGCCTCTCTAATTAATCCCATCTTTACTCCTTCACTGACTTTTGGTGACCAGACGCGACGAGGCAAAATCCGTTTTTTAATCAGTCCCTCCAGGATTTCTTGATTTTCTGATTGCAGTACATTAAAGTTAACTCGGTGAGATTCGGAATAGCTTGAAATTTTTCCAAAATGGCCGCAGATCTTCCACAGCATTGGGCCAAGACGGGTTGTGGGACATCATTACAACACACATTTAGTCAAAACCCCATCCGTTTGTGTGTCGGAACACGAGTAGAGCTATTAGAGAAGGTCAGTACATAGAGTATGTGTCTTCACCGGTAGGAGTTTTAAAGAAGAATCATGTGCTCACAATTTCACATTTCAAATAGCAAGTTATTTATTTATTTATTTATTTATTTATTTATTTATTTCATTTATTCGTTTATTTATTTATTTATTTATTTACTCAGCACAAGCAAGCAACAATCACAAAAAAAAAAAAAAAAACTTTGCAAAATCCTGCAGGGACTGAAACGATGTTAGAGATCTTTAGAATATTTTTATAACCAAATATATTTGATAATCAACCAGAACTTTGTTATTTACCCTCACAAACACTTCAGGGAGCCTTTAGGGAACTTGTACCACAACCAGTTTAAGTGTTTCACATCAATAGGCCATGAATAGGCATTCACAATTTTTCTATTTTGTATTTGCACAAAGCAAGGCCCTTTACCTTTAATTTCACTGGTATATAAAATTAGATAACATTTAAGTCTTTCTGGAAAAGGGTTTGTGGCAAATGCTAAAAATGTTTTATTTGTTAAACATATTAGTATATGGGTAGTTGACGTGACATGGCTTTTTCACTGTCACAGAAGATAAAACATAATTTATTTCACATTTTCATAATTTAGAATACTGTAAATGGTTAAACATTTTCTTGTTTTATATGAATTTGTTGTTTTAATACCCAAGTTATTGTTAGTTTTTTAGAACTTTGAGCCAAATCTCAAAATTGTCCTATGGTGTGACGGTAGACAACATTATTTCATAAATATTACATTTTATAAATAAAGAAAATAATGTTTAAAAATCTTAATGAACACTCCTGGCATAATTGTGCAAGTGTCTATTTCACTAAGTGGCCATCACTTTTCATATACATACATTTCTAAAAGTGTAGGAATTTCATAAAGTTTGTCACACAAAAAAATGTCCTTTGGTGTTATGCAAAAACCTAATTTTAATTTGGGCAATATCATGGACAACTATATTTAATTGAAAGACCCCACTCAAGGTCATGTGACTGAAGACCCCTATGAAGGCCATGAGAAGTGCACATGTTAAGTATTTCTCTCAGAATTGTTTAAATATTGAACTATGTTTTAAGACCACTGAAGTTGTTAAGATTGATTCTAATTAGTACTTTCATGTAAAATAAATATCACTTTAAGAAAATAATGTTTTAATAATGTGAACAAGTATTTATTTTATGTTATTTAATATAATTTCTTAGTACTTTTTAAATGTCACACCATAGGACACATTTACAGTATTGTTGAGTGAAAAAGTGAAAAAAATATGTAGTCATTGACAAAATGAGTGACCAGTACTATTTTCTGAAACTGCAGTTTTCATACTCCACAAATATATGTAACTTACAAATATATGTACCTTATATGTATGTTAAAAAGTTATGCTTTCCAAAAAAAGTACTTTTTCTTGGTCATTTGTCAACTACCCATATGTTTAATTAAATGATAAAAATACTATATTCTGCATCTTTGTTTTATATTTTAAATATCTGGTTTGTTTATTCTTTCTTTCTTTCTTTCTTTCTTTCTTTCTTTCTTTCTTTCTTTCTTTCTTTCTTTCTGTAATGTGTCTGTAATGTGTCTTTCTTTCTTTCTTTCTTTCTTTCTTTCTGTAATGTCTTTCTTTCGGCCTGCCGTCTCTCCCTGATGTTAATTGTTTGCTCCGCCCACTCATTGCTCACCATGGACACTAATTACATTCCATCTTTTCCCCAGGTGTCTTGTCTCTGATTATCTCTGCTCTGTGATTGGCTGGTCTCCAAACTGGCGGACACCCCGATGAGGTCGGCTCGGGCGGCCGGCATCCCTAAGCCGCCAGCTGGACCAGCCGGGTCGCCGGAACCAGCCGGGTCGCCGGAACCAGCTGGGTCGCCGGAACTAGCCGAGTCGACAGAACCTGCTGAACGGACCAGGTCAACGGAACCTGCCCAACCGACCGGGTCGACGGAACCGACCGGGTCGACGGAACCGGCCGAACCGACCGAACCGACCGGGTCGATCGAACCTGCCGAACCGACCGGGTCGACGGAACCGACCGGGTCGACGGAACCTGCCGAACCGACTGGGTCGACGTAACCTGCCGAACCGACCGGGTCGACCGAAGCGACCGGGTCGACGGAACTGACCGGGTCGACAGAACCTGCCGAACCAACCGGGTCAATGGAACCAGCCGAACCGACCGGGTTGACGGAAGCGACCGGGTCGACGGAACCTGCCGAAGCGACCGGGTCGACGGAACCTGCCGAACCAACCGGGTCGACCGAAGCGACCGGGTCAACGGAACCTGCCGAACCGACTGGGTCGACCGAAGCGACCGGGTCGACGTAACCTGCCGAACCGACCGGGTCGACCGAAGCGACCGGGTCGACGGAACCTGCCGAACCGACCGGGTCGACGGAACTGACCGGGTCGACAGAACCTGCCGAACCAACCGGGTCAATGGAACCTGCCGAACCTACCTGGTCGACCGAACCGACCGGGTCGACGGAACCTGCCGAAGCGACCGGGTCGACGGAACCTGCCGAACCGACCGGGTCGACCGAAGCGACCGGGTCAACGGAACCTGCCGAACCGACCGGGTCGACGGAACCGACCGGGTTGATGGAACCAGCCGAACCGACCGGGTCGACCGAAGCGACCGGGTCGACGGAACCTGCCGAACCGACCGGGTCGACGGAACTGACCGGGTCGACAGAACCTGCCGAACCAACCGGGTCAATGGAACCTGCCGAACCTACCTGGTCGACCGAACCGACCGGGTCGACGGAACCTGCCGAAGCGACCGGGTCGACGGAACCTGCCGAACCGACCGGGTCGACCGAAGCGACCGGGTCAACGGAACCTGCCGAACCGACCGGGTCGACGGAACCGACCGGGTTGATGGAACCAGCCGAACCGACCGGGTTGACGGAAGCGACCGGGTCGACGGAACCTGCCGAAGCGACCGGGTCGACGGAACCTGCCGAACCTACCTGGTCGACCGAACCGACCGGGTCGACGGAACCTGCCGAAGCGACCGGGTCGACCAAACCGACCGGGTTGATGGAACCTGCCGAACCGACTGGGTCGACGGAACCTGTCGAACCGACCGGGTTGACGGAACCAGCCGAGCCGAGGGAACCAGCCGGGTCGACCGAAATGACTGAGTCGGAGAACGCAGTCAACATCGTGACACCCAAACTCCCTGAACTCTGTCCAGAGCACCACCCTGGCTACCAACTCCGTTATGGTCTCTGGCTCCGCCTCCAGTACCACCCTGGTTTCCGGTCCTGCTCTGGTCTCTGGCTCCGCTTTCGGCACCACCCTGGTCTCCGGTCCTGCTCTGGTCTCCGGCTCCGCCTCCGGCACCGCCCTGGTCTCCGGTCCTGCTACTGGTCTCCGGCTCCGCCTCCGGCACCGCCCTGGCCTCCTGCTCTCCCGGCGCCGCCTTGGCCTCCTGCTCTGCCGGCTCCGCCCTGGCCTCCTGTTCTCCCGGCGCCGCCTTGGCCTCCTGCTCTACCGGCGCCGCCCTGGCCTCCTGCTCTGCCGGCGCCACCCCGGCCTCTTGCTCGGCTGGCGCCACCACTACACGGACCCGACCCGCCCTCCCACCCTAGTTGCGCCTTCGCTCCACCCTCCCGGACTGGGTTTTGGGGACTTGGGAGCGTCTGGAAGCCGCTCGTGGGGGGGGGGCTCTGTAATGTGTCTGTCTGTGTTTTCCCCTTGTTTCGGCCTGCCGTCTCTCCCTGATGTTAATTGTTTGCTCCGCCCACTCATTGCTCACCATGGACACTAATTACATTCCATCTTTTCCCCAGGTGTCTTGTCTTTGTCTCTGATTATCTCTGCTCTGTGATTGGCTCCTGTCTACTACATTTACTCTGTCGGTTCACTTCCCTGGTGTTGGTCGTTGTTGGTGTTTGGTCTGTTATGTTGTCTGTTCCTGTTCCTTTTCCTGTTCCCTGCTCCGCTCTATGTTCTAGCCTGTTTTTGCCTGCTTAGCTGTGTCCGGTTTTTTCATTAAATCATCAAACTGCATTTGGATCCTCACTCGCCTTTTGTCTCACCGTGTCTTTCTTTCTTTCTTTCTTTCTTTCTTTCTTTCTTTCTTTCTTTCTTTCTTTCTTAGAAAAAAAGTTTTCTGGTAGAGGCAGATCTGTAAAACAATCAAAAAATCTTTTTTTTTTTTTTTTAAATTAGTACAATATGCAACATTGCATAGAAAATAAATCAAAGACAATTTGATATTTTTGCCATTTTGCCATAACTTAATTCTGTTCATTGTGTAGATGCTCAGTGTGAATGTGAAGGTTTCAGCACAAGTCAGGTTTCAGGTTAGACAATAAAAATAATAACCAATCAAAGTTGTAGTTCAGTTGCACCACTGACATGAACATAGATCAAAACAGACACGATCGGATGTGTGTAACCATGTTTTTAAAATCTCACCCCAAGACATAAGGGTAGGGGCAGGCAAGGTTGTTTCAGGCTCTGTTGGCTTTTAAACTGAGACTCTGAGAGCTTTTTTGACAGAAGCATTTCCATGACACTGTGTCCTATTCATTAGCTTATTTTACTACATCCAGAGCTCGAGCCAGTGGTAAAGAAATTGTCATTGCTGCTTTAATACATGATAAATCAATTCTTCTTTTCTTTTTTTATTTTATTTTATAGAAAACATATAAGGGCTTAAGTGAAATGTTGTTCTTCATTGAATAAAAATCCCAAATTAGCTAGTTTTTTTTAATTATAGATTAATCACAATACAAGATAACTTTATGCTTTATTTATATTATAGGATACATTACAATATCCTAAATATATACAAAATCTAGCATTTCTAGCATCTAGTCATGATTGTATAGGAATTACTAGATCATTGTGTCTATATTTACAATCATTTTACTTGCTAAGATTTTTATTTTCAGTGCAGTGCATCAAAATGTATTTGAAATGATCAAACAAACAAATAACAGATGATGTTTATTTTTTTAAGTTGTTATTGATCACTTGATGCTGAGGATGGCTCCACAGGAACAGACTGTATATCCCTGGGTTTACTGTGGATTTTCTTTTGAGTCTGCAGTGATCAGTTCTTTCTGACTTTAACAAAATCGACTTCATATTAAATCCAGAATAATTTCCCTGATTGAACGATTCTGCACTTTGAGCATATTTTACACATAGAAAGGAAATTATTTACTTGCACTATCTGGTGTCGCCTAGAAGTGGATGAGTTTTTACTCACCAGTGCATCACCGATGCCCGCTGGCTTACATGTAAGGGATAAAATGTGCAATTGTTTATCCTGGATTAATATATTTCTGTATGATGATGTCTATTGTTAAAAATGCAATACAAATACAATTAATTTGACAATAATAATAATAATAACAATAATAATAATAATAGTTATTATTATTATTATTGTTATTATTATTATTATTATTATTATTATTATTATTATTATTATTATTAAACAATGTTGTACAGGAATATTAATATTTTTCTTATAAATATAAGTATAAATTCTTTGTGGAAGCAATGAACAGATTCTCAATGAACAGATCAGTAATAGTGAAATGATAATATATAATTTTTTTTTTTATTATGTAATTAACTTTTTTTTAACCTAAGCAAGAAGGTAAATTTACCATTTTTTATTGACTATTTATTTTTTTATTTTATTTTCAGCCCACATTAATAATTTTCTCTCAGTTTTTTACACATACAAATCTATATGTTTATATACATGTTTATATAAAAAGTTTATTTATAAGTCTCTGTTGGTATGTGTCTTGTCTTTGTCTCTGATTATCTCTGCTCTGTGATTGGCTCCTGTCTACTACATTTACTCTGTCTGTTCACTTCCCTGGTGTTGGTCGTTGTTGGTGTTTGGTCTGTTATGTTGTCTGTTTCTGTTCCTTTTCCTGTTCCCTGCTCGCTCTATGTTCTAGCCTGTTTTTGCCTGCTTAGCTGTGTCCGTTTTTTTCAATAAATCATCAAACTGCATTTGGATCCTCACTCGCCTTTTGTCTCACCGTGTCACATCGTGACAGAATGACCAACCGAATGGATCCAGCAGAAATCCTGTTCTGTCTACGTCAGGAGGACTCCCCAGTCGAGGAATATACGGAGGTGTTCGTGGACCTGTGCAATGAGGTCAACTTTGGGGAGAAGGCCCTGAAAGACATTTTCAGGTATGGACTGGAGAGCAAGGTGCGCCACTTGATGCCGGCTGGCTGAGAGATCGAATCATTCTCGGATTTCGTCAACTTGGCGTTGCTCTTGGGCGGGTCCGCATTAACCTTGAGCAGTGCAGAGACGGAAGCCGGACGTAAATATTTTTTTTTGGGGGGGGGGCAGCAAGCATCGGGGTCCATGGGCCACAGAGTGGAATCAGCCACGGACGCCCGAATGCCCTACAGTGTCTCCATCCAGCCCAGTCCCGCGCACACCAGTGACCGAGCCAGTTCTCATGGCTACCGTACCGGCAAGCTCGGCTGAGGTCCGTGCTAACCGGCTGTTCTCCAAACTGGCGGACACCCCGATGAGGTCGGCTCGGGCGGCCGGCATCCCTAAGCCGCCAGCTGGACCAGCCGGGTCGCCGGAACCAGCCGGGTCGCTGGAACCGACCGGGTCGCCGGAACCGACCGGGTCGCCGGAACCAGCCGGGTTGCCGGAACCAGCCGAGTCGACGAAACCTGCTGAACGGACCGGGTCGACGGAACCTGCTGAACTGACCGAGTCGACGGAACCTGCCGAACCGACCGGGTCGACAGAACCTGCCGAACCTACCGGGTCGACAGAACCTGCCGAACCGACCGGGTCGACCGAAGTGACCGGGTCGACGGAACCTGCGGACGGACTTTTCCTGTTCCCTCCTCCGCTCTATGTTCCAGCCTGTTTTTGCCTGCTTATCTGTGTCCGTTTTTTTCATTAAATCATCAAACTGCATTTGGATCCTCACTCGCCTTTTGTCTCACCGTGTCACATCGTGACAGAATGACCAACCGAATGGATCCAGCAGAAATCCTGTTCTGTCTACGTCAGGAGGACTCCCCAGTTGAGGAATATACGGAGGTGTTCGTGGACCTGTGCAATGAGGTCAACTTTGGGGAGAAGGCCCTGAAAGACATTTTCAGGTATGGACTGGAGAGCAAGGTGCGCCACTTGATGCCGGCTGGCCGAGAGATCGAATCATTCTCGGATTTCGTCAACTTGGCGTTGCTCTTGGGCGGGTCCGCATTAACCTTGAGCAGTGCAGAGACGGAAGCCGGCCGTAAATATTTTGGGGGGGGGCAGCAAGCATCGGGGTCCAGCCCAGTCCCGCGCACACCAGTGACCGAGCCAGTTCTCATGGCTACCATACCGGCGAGCTCGGCAGAGGTCCGTGTTAACCGGCTGGTCTCCAAACTGGCGGACACACCGATGAGGTCGTCTCGGGCGGCCGGCATCCCTAAGCCGCCAGCTGGACCAGCCGGGTCGCCGGAACCAGCCGGGTCGCCGGAACCAGCCGAACGGATCGGGTCGACGGAACCTGCCGAACCGGCCGGGTCGACGGAACCGACCGGGTCGACGGAATCTGCCGAACTGACCGGGTAGATGGAACCTGCCGAAGCGACCGGGTCGACCGAAGCGACCGGGTCGACGGTACCTGCTGAACTGACCGGGTCGACCGAAGCTACCGGGTCGACGCAACCTGCCGAACCGACCGGGTCGACCGAAGCGACCAGGTCGACGGAACCTGCCGAAGCAACCGGGTCGACGGAACCTGCCGAACTGACCGGGTCGACGGAACCTGCCAAACCGACTGGGTCAACCCAAGCGACCGGGTCAACGGAACTTGCCGAGCCGACCGGGTCGACCGAAGCGACCGGGTCGACCGAAGCGACCGGGTCGACGGAACCTGCCAAGCCGACCGGGTCGACCGAAGCGACCGGGTCGACGGACCCTGCCGAAGCGACCGGGTCGACGGAACCTGCCGAACCGACCGGGTCGACGGAACCAGCCAAACCGACCGGGTCGACAGAACCAGCCAAACCGACCGGGTCGACAGAACCAGCCGAGCCGAGCGAACCACCCTGGTCTCCGGTCCTGCTCTGGTCTCAGGCTCCGCCTCCGGCACCACCTTGGTCTCTAGTCCTGCTCTGGTCTCCGGCTTCGCCTCCGGCACCGCCCTGGCCACCTGCTCTGCCGGCTCCACCCTGGCCACCTGCTCTGCCGGCTCCGACCTGGCCTCCTGCTCTGCCGGCTCCGCCCTGGCCTCCTGTTCTCCCGGCGCCGCCTTGGCCTCCTGCTCTGCCGGCTCTGCCCTGGCCACCTGCTCTGCCGGCTCTGCCCTGGCCACCTGCTCCGCCGGCTCTGCCCTGGCCAACTGCTCTGCCGGCTCCGCCCTGGCCTCCTGTTCTCCCGGCGCCGCCTTGGCCTCCTGCTCTGCCGGCTCCGCCCTGGCCTCCTGTTCTCCCGGCACCGCCTTGGCCTCCTGCTCTGCCGATGCCGCCCTGGCCTCCTGCTCTGCCGGCGCCGCCCCGGCCTCCTGCTCGGCTGGCGCCACCACTACACGGACCCGACCCGCCCTCCCACCCTGGTTATGCCTTCGCTCCACCCTCCTGGACTGGGTTTTGGGGACTTGGGAGCGTCTGGAAGCCGCTCGTAGGGGGGGGGCTCTGTAATGTGTCTGTCTGTGTTTTCCCCTTGTTTCGGTCTGCCGTCTCTTCCTGATGTTAATTGTTTGCTGCGCCCACTCATTGCTCACCATGGACACTAATTACATTCCAGACAGACACAGACAGACAACCCACAGACAACCCGGTCGGTTCCGTCGACTCGGTCGGTTCGGCAGGTTCCGTCGACCCGGTCGGTTCTGCAGGTTCCGTCGACCCGGTCGGTTCGGCAGGTTCCGTCTACCCGGTCGGTTCGGCAGGTTCCGTCGACCCGGTCGGTTCCATCGACCCGGTCGGTTCGGCAGGCTCCGTCGACCCGGTCGGTTCGGCAGGCTCCGTCGACCCGGTCGGTTCGGCAAGCTCCGTCGACCCGGCCGGTTCCATCGACCCGGTCGGTTCGGCAGGCTCCGTCGACCCGGTCGGTTCCGGCGACCCGTCTGGTCCAGCTGGCGGCTTAGGGATGCCGGCCGCCCGAGCCGACCTCATCGGGGTATCCGCCAGTTTGGAGACCAGCCGGTTAGCACAGACCTCAGCCGAGCTCGCCGGTACGGTAGCCATGGGAACTGGCTCAATCACGGGTGTGCACGGGACTGGTCTGGGCGGAGGCACTGTGGAGCATTCGGGCGTCCGTGGCTGATTCCACTCTGTGGCCCACGGACCCCGATGCTTGCTGCCCCCCCCCAAAAAAAATATTTACGGCCGGCTTCCGTCTTTACACTGCTCAGGCTTAGCGCGGACCCGCCCAAGAGCAATGCCAAATTGACGAAGTCCGAGAATGACTCTATCTCCCGGCTAGATGGCATTAAATGGCGTAACGCTCTCCAGTCCATGCCTGAAAATGTCTTTTAGGGCCTTCTCCCCAAAGTTGACCTCGTTGCACAGGTCCACGAATACCTCCGTGTATTCCTCGACTGTGGAGTCCTCCTGACGTAGACAAAACAGGATTTCTGCTGGATCCATGTGGTTGGTCGTTCTGTCACGGTGTGACACGGGGAGACAAAGGCGAGAGGGATCCAAATGCAGTAAGTAATCCATTTAATGAGCAAACACAGAAGAACAGGCAGACAAACACAAGGCAGAACACTCAACAGAGAACAGAGAACAGAGAACCGAACCCAACACCAACACCAACACTGACCAACAACAGGGAAGTGAACAGACAGAGTAAATATAGTAGACAGAAGCCAATCACAAAGCAGAGACGATTAGAGACAAAGACAAGACACCTGGGGAAGTGATGGAATGTAATTAGAGTCCATGGTGAACAATGAGTGGGCGGAGAAAACAATTAACATCAGGGAGAGACAGCAGACAGAAACAAGGGGAAAACACGGACAGACACGTTACAAAAA
>NC_062530.1:24607535-24612535 GCF_022655615.1 Tachysurus fulvidraco
AGTTTTTTTGTTTTACTGAATCTCTAACATTGATGTAGTAAATAAGACACAGTCAAACATCATGAAACTAAACCGAATCTTCACCCGAGTCATTAATAACTGTTTACTACACTTAATAACTGCTCTGTTAAAGCACAGGTTGGTGGAAGTCTCAGCTTTTCCAGCACAGGACAGTCTTCAGGACAGCGTGTTGCCTCATGTGGTTTCACGGCAACAAGCCACATTACTTCCCTCGTTCTTTTGAAAAGCAGGCGAAGGGATAAATAATGAACTAGTGTGACATCCTAATGACTTCACAGCGACATTAGCGTTAACGGCACCGTATACGGTCGCCATGGCGATAAAGCGGCCCTAGAGCTCTGTGTGACTCAGACGTTAGGAAAAGTGGCATTTAATCCTTAATGGGACAGAAAATTAGCCGAGAATAATCGCACTCTTTATGAAGAACAAGCGAAGACGGGTCACGGTGCGGAAGGTTTAGTGACGTAAATAAGTGTTCAGAGCTGGAGACTGACCTGTAGCGTGTTGGCAGACAGGAAGTTGTCCCAGCAGTATTCCCGCTCGCACCTGTAACCACGCCGCTTGGCTTCCTCCCAGCCCTGGAGGAGAGAGAACACAGTGATCAGCACCACAGACCAGAGGAAATATGGCAGAAGCTCCAGGAAGACAGGATTTACCCGGAAGGCGTTGACTACAGTCAGGTGGTCACTCTTGGTGTTTTTGGACAGGACTTTTCTTCTCTGGTCAGCTAGTTTTTCCTTCCCCTGTGATGCAAAAACAAGCTTTGAAATCCTGAACAGATCCGAACACTTCCACTGTCATTTCATCACAGCTTATTATAGTAAAATAGTTTAAAATGAGGATAAACTCTTCTGAGATGGGGCACACACTTTGGGTCAGTAACACACTTGTCTAAAATTGGTGAGCCAACTGAACCCGTGTGTGTACAATAAAACTACTGATACTAACAAGAGTGTTAAAGACCATTTAATAATTAATTATGTTTTTATTTTTATTTTAAAATTTTATTTTTGAAAGCCATGAGTTTTAAATCTAACACTTTTAAATAAGGGAGTGTAGAAGTGTAAGGCTGTGTGAAGAAGTGTGTTTGTGTGTGTGTTAGGTGTTCACTGTTGTGAAAGTGAGAGAGAGTGTGTGTGTCTGTGTGTGTGAGAGAGAGAGAGAGAGAGAGAGAAAGAGAAAGAGTGTGTGTGTCATTGAGAGAGTGTGCATGTGTGTGTGTGTGTGTGTGTGTGTGTGTGTGTGTGTGTGTGTGAGAGTGTGTGTGAGAGTGTGTGTGAGAGTGTGTGTGAGAGTGTGTGTGAGAGTGTGTGTGAGAGTGTGTGTGTCTGTGTGTCTGTGTGTGAGAGAGAGAGAGAGAGAGGGAGAGAGAGAGTATGTGTGTGTGTGTGTACCAGTGGTATGGAGAACGGGTCTTTAAAGCTAAGGCTAGCTGCTATGGTTAGCACAGGGTCCAGGCAGGCGAGCAGCGCTCCAAACAGAATCATCTTTCCGATGTGTGGCTCCACAGGTAAACGGGCCAGGTGAAAGCCCAGTGGAGTCAACTCCTCGTTACGGTCCAATGCATTCTAAACACACACACGCGCACACACACACACACTTTGCATTTTTTTCCCTCCACCAGAGTCCCTCAGTCCCATCTCTCTCAAGTGTAGCACTCTGTACCATCACAGCCCATACAGCCTCTAATCTAACTCTCTCTCTCTCTCTCTCTCTCACACACACACACACACACACACGCACACACGCACGCACCAGATCCATTAAGTGAGTGATAGCCAGCTCGATGGCTCTGTCTGATGGCGGGTCCAGAGTCTTTCTGAGGAATGATGCGATTGGACCCAATTTCAGGATCTGAGGATACACAAAAACAGAAATAACACATCCATCCAAACACACAGAATTACAGCGAATGACTCATCAGAACACAAAGGGCCTTGTGTGTGGTTGTGTGTGTTGTGTGTGTGTGTAAGAGAGAGCGAGGGTGGTAATTGACACCAGTAAAAGGCCTCATTACACCATTATGCTGTTCATGATGTAGAGTGTAGAGAAGTGTGAATTAACACGGCCTTAATGCAGTAGTTTGTTTGTACTCATCTATCACTGTCACCCGGGAGCGGGTGTGAAAACTCCATACAGCTTACTGCCCGGGGGGAGTGTGTGTGACCTGTGGTGTGTGTGTGTGTGTGAGGCAGAGGGGAGGTTAACATATGTATAGGTTAATGATGCATCACCGGTGACAGCGTGCTATTACTGCAGCACGGATACTGTGCAGAATTAAATGGTAGAGGTGGAGAGACGGGACTTTATCCCTCTATTTCTCTACACAGGAAACTTAGTAGTTATTTAAAAAAAGTAAAACAAAAACACTGGATGGAGCACCTTAATCTGCAGGCAAAGCTCCTCGAGCGGTGTGCGCTGAATCTCAGGGAGCTGGTAGCCGTCCAGCAGACTCGCCCTCAGGCTGTTATACAGGTGGTAGCATTTACCTGGAGACACCCTACACACACACACACACACACACACACACACACACACACACACACACACACACACACACACACACACACACACACACACACACACACACACACACACACACACACACACACACACACACACACACACACACACACACACAGCTGAAGTGGTGAGGAAGAATGACAAGTAAACCATTAGGACTGTCACTGCATGGAAATCACACTCCTCTTCCTCAGAATTAAAGGGACATGTTTCACACTTGTTTCAAATAAAGTATGGATGAAAAAAGAAAAAGGTTTCCTTCTGTCTCTCAAACGCACTCGCTCCCATTCTCTTTCCCTCACACAGACACACACACAGACGCTCATGTATTTAGAATAAAGGCATACACATTAGACCTTATTACACCTCTGTGCTGTAATCTTACATATTACTGAAGCTAAGAGGCTTTCAGGTCTGGAGCTATTAACTGAGCCTCTATACAGAGGGCACAAAGAGAGGAGAGAAAATAACTGCAGATTTTAGCTCCATTCACACACACACACACACACACACACACACACACACACACACACACACACACACACACACACACACACACACACACAACAAAGCTACACTGATTCAAAATGGCACGTATCAGATAAAAGTTCAGTGACCGAAACATCATGCTGTCTGTCTGTCAGACTCTGTGAGGGAGGCGTGGCCTCAGGGTCTGAGGCGTGGCCTCCTGTCTGTATAGCTGCAATTATTTACATTAATATAAAGAGGCATAAATGAGTAAATGTACATGGGTCATGTCATTAGCACAGAGCAAGATGTTTACAGGAGCAAAGCCTCAGGTGAGAGAGAGAGAGAGAGAGAGAGAGAGAGAGAATGAGAGAGAGAGAATGAGAGAGAGAATGAGAGCGAGAGGGGGGGGGAGGGAGAGTGTGAAAGAGAAAGAGAGAGAGAGCGCGCAAGAGAGAGGGAGGAAAGAGAATGAGTGAGAGATAGAGAGAGCGCACAAGAGAGAGAGAGAGAGGAAAGAGAATGAGTGAGAGATAGAGAGAGCGCGCAAGAGAGAGAGAGGAAAGAGAATGAGTGAGAGATAGAGAGAGCGCGCAAGAGAGAGAGAGAGGAAAGAGAATGAGTGAGAGATAGAGAGAGGCAAGATCACTTACTGGCAACCTGCATCTTTATCAAGTTGCCATGGCGACGGCATGACGCAAGCCTGCACGTTAGCAGGTCACCTGACTTACTGAAATCTTTATGTGATAAGTTTACTTACTGATTTCTGCACAGATTCAACTTCATAACTTTCATATTAAAATGTGGAACAAAACAAAGCAACACACACACACGCGCCTCTGAGGCCACGCCCCTTTTACATCACTAACACCTTATTTTAATCCCTGCTTCTATTTATTCCTGCACCAGTTCAATATTAAATATTTACTACATCATTCGGCAGAATGCTGCGAGTGTGTGTGTGTGTGTGTGTGTGTGTGTGTAGCACGATCCCTGAAAGCTGCACTGCAAGTCTGTTAGTGTATTTAGTGCTGGAAGAAACGTGAGTACAGAACAAACTAATGCAATAAGGCTGACTAATTCAGAACTTTTGTTAGAGACATTAAATTCACCCAAAGCACGCGCACACACAAACACACACACACACACACACACACCTCATGATGCAAAAGTTTTTTAAAAAAACTTCATGGTCTTGCGAGAATCAATAGTCTGAGTGGAAGCTCTCCAAGCCTGGAGAAGAATGGAGACTTTGCCATTTGTTGTCGAGCGAAATAGAAGCTATTCAAGGTCACATGTTTCCGTCTGATTGGAAAAAAAAAAACCTGTTACAAAAAACGTAATTAAGCTTCCTCCTCAATGCACACTGAGACGACACACACACACACACACACACACACACACACACACACACACACACACACACACAGGTTTCTGGGATGGAAAAAAAAAAAGGGGGGCAGGAAATGGAAGGTGCGAGCAGGCAGGAATTAGAAAGCAGGCATTATTGGTGCCAGTGAAAGGTGGCCAGGTGGAATGAAGAGGTGGAACAATGTAATCAGGTCACAGAGCTCGCTATTCAGAGCTCGCCAGATAAAAGCCACCCTAACTGTATGCTCACGATTTAGCAGGAATTTTCGGGGCTTTCGTTTTAGCGCCACTGCTCTGAGACATTTAAACTAGAATATAATATGCGATATGTGAAGAAAGACTTTCACTGTGCTGTAATATAAATGTCAGTAAAAGAAACTGAAAAGACTTGAAGCACTCTTAGGAGTGTACTTAGTACTCTTTTCCCCACCAAGCCAATCTGTGTGTTCCATTTCACTCGTTTTCCTTCCTAATCACAGGTAACCCACGTTTTTCCCCATGCTTCTGTTGTAGTCTGGGCGAATTAGAGAGAGAGAGAGAGAGAGAGAGAGAGAGAGAGAGACTGGATGTATGAGTGATCAGAGAGAGAGAGAGACTGGGTGAATGAGAGATCAGAG
>NC_062530.1:24615035-24655035 GCF_022655615.1 Tachysurus fulvidraco
TGGACAGCACAGTGATGAGAACAGACTGTTTATTCCAGACACATATATGCTTTTATTACACACTAAACACCTGCACATTTCTCCAAATACAAAACAAAGTGAGAGGAGCTACACTGAGGAGGAGGAGGAGGAGGACGAGGAGGAAGATGAGGAAGTTGATGTAGTGGTGGACTGAGACAGAGAGAGGAGAAACTTACCAGATTTAAACATCTGGTCAGCCAGGAGCAGGTCATTCAGGCTGCTGATGTTGTCCCAGCCAGGCAGGAACACCAAGATGGCTCCATCCTTAGAACACACAGGCAAAGGAGCTTGAGTGTGCAACCACACACACACACACACACACACACACTCATGAGTGTACAGCTACAAACACACACACAAGCTTATGTGTACAACTACACACATACACACACACACACACTCATGAGTGTACAGCTACAAACACATACACACACAAGCTTATGTGTACAACTACACACACACATACACACACTCATGAGTGTACAAATACACACACATACACAAACACAAGCTTATGAGTGTGCAACTACACACACACACGGGTGTACAACTACACATATACAGGTGCTTATGAGTGTACAACTACACACACACACACACACACACACACACATATATTCAACTACATACAGTACATACGGGTAGTTGACGTGACATGGCTTTTTCACTGTCACGGAAGATAAAACATAATTTATTTCACATTTTCATAATTTAGAATACAGTAAATGGTTAAACATTTTCTCGTTTTATATGAATTTGTTGTTTTAATACCAAAGTTATTGTTAGTTTTTTTTAGAACTTTGAGCCAAATCTCAAAATTGTCCTATGGTGTGACGGTAGACAACATTATTTCATAAATATTACATTTTATAAATAACGAAAATAATGTTTAAAAATCTTAATGAACACTCCTGGCATAATTGTGCAAGTGTCTATTTCACTAAGTGGCCATCACTTTTCATATACATACATTTCTAAAAGTGTAGGAATTTCATAAAGTTTGTCACAGAAAAAAATGTCCTTTGGTGTTATGCAAAAACCTCATTTTAATTTGGGCAAAATCATGGACAACTACATTTAATTGAAAGACCCCACTCAAGGTCATGTGACTGAAGACCCCTATGAAGGCCATGAGAAGTGCACATGGTAAGTATTTCTCTCAGAATTGTTTAAATATTTAACTATGTTTTAAGACCACTGAAGTTGTTAAGTTTTTTTGTCCTTCGGTGTGACACCCCACAGGGAAAAGTTCATCTATTCATGGTGAAAATGATTCTAATTAGTACTTTCATGTAAAATAAATATCACTTTAAGAAAATAATGTTTTAATAATGTGAACAATTCTGTCTCAAGTATTTATTTTATGTTATTTAATATAATTTCTGAGTACTTTTTAAATGTCACACCATAGGACACATTTACAGTATTGTTGAGTGAAAAAGTGAAAAAAATATGTGAAGTCCTTGACAAAATGAGTGACCAGTACTATGTTCTGAAACTGCAGTTTTCATACTCCACAAATATATGTATTTTTTCTTAAAAAAGTTATGCTTTCCAAAAAAAGTACTTTTTCTTGGTCATTTGTCAACTACCCATACACACATTTATAACTATACACATACAGGTGCTTATGAGTGTCCAACTACACACAGACACACACGTGCTGTAAGCGCTTGACAGCGAGCATTAGCTCGACTCCCTTTTCAGCTTTAAATAGTCCCTACACAAACTGGTGCAAACACAAAAAGCATCCAGTGAGCAGTCAGAAGCGCCTTGTGGATAAAAGAGGTCAGAGGAGAACAGCTAGACTGCTTCATCCTCACAGGAAGGATACAGAACAGATGAGCTACAAGAGCAGACGACCACATCAGGATCCACTCCTGACGCCAAGGCAACAACGGGATCATCCAAACCGGACTGGTAAAGACCGGAAAACCGTGGAAACCCGACACCTTTCTGTTCTCGCGTTCTCAACCGATGCAGTCTGGGACTCGTTAAACTGTAGTCACTCTAAGCGCTAAAGCAAACGAATGATAAGCTCTCGTGATGTGTGTGTGTGTGTGTGTGTGTGTGTGTGTGTGTGTGTGTTAAGGTCTGCTCGGGTCCTGTATTTAGCAACTTGCCGACTTTCCAGCAGATATCGGACGTATTTAAACAGAGAAGGACGAGGTGAGAAAAATGAACGAGTGAGAAGGTGGTTCACAGCAGACCCAAATTTATCTGACTCGTGAAAAGTTCCTGATATTAAAAAGCCCCACTGACTCAGTCACTACAGATTTAATTAAGGGAAAGCGAGAGAGAGAGAGAGAGAGAGAGAGAGAGAGAGAGAGAGAGAGAGAGTCACATGCTGGCTAATCTTCAGCACATACATTAAACACATAACTGTAAATGATTTGTGATCTCGTGTCATTTCATGGCCCTGATTCTTAATGAACCACAGATGGGGTGCATCACAGCGTGTCATCGTGCCGTCACAGCCAATCAGATCTCACTCGATTTGCCCACCACATGTATGTCTGTCTGTCTCTTTCTCTCTCTCTCTCTCTGGTTGTCAGTCCTACTTTTCTCTCCCCCTCTCACGCCTGCTCTCTCTTCCTCCCTTGCTGTAATAAAGGTCAGTGCTTTTTCACCTACAATCTTTGTTATTAGTGTCTCAGAACTACAAGGTTCTGACCTGAGCTTCTGGAAGCTTGTTAAAGAGATTGTAGCCGAACTAACACACACACGCACACGCGTGCGCGCACACACGCGCACACACACACACACTTAGCTCTAAATTATCTTCCATTATCTCTATATCATTAGTAGGTTATAGGAGTTCATAGGAGTTGAAGTAGAACTAGCTGTTATGTAAATTCATCCCTTCATCCTTGACCAAATTAGACAGAAAATTGGGGGAACGATTAAAAAAAAATAAACAGACCTCCAACTTTTTTATGTTGTACCATAAAGGTGTAAATAAGTTGTGAGGTAAACTTGTCTTATTTAACAGCAGCTGTACATGTGAACACTCTCAGACTGTTCTGTTGAGTCTCACAGCACAGGAACAAGCTACAGAGGAGAAAAAGTAATCTTTAAGCTATCAGTGCAAACATCAGAAAGTAAACAGCCAGCGGGCTCTGAAGTCCTCGCAAGGCACACGAGGCTGGTGTCCTCGCAAGGCACACGAGGCTGGTGTCCTCGCAAGGCACACGAGGCTGGTGTCCTCGCAAGGCACACGAGGCTGGTGTCCTCGCAAGGCACACGAGGCTGGTGTCCTCGCAAGGCACACGAGGCTGGTGTCCTCGCAAGGCACACGAGGCTGGTGTCCTCGCAAGGCACACGAGGCTGGTGTCCTCGCAAGGCACACGAGGCTGGTGTCCTCGCAAGGCACGACACACACACAATGAAACTGGAACTCTAAACGTAATTAGCAGAATGTCTGAAAATTCCACAAGATGCTGTGTGGAACACACACACACACACACACACACACACACACGAGCGGAGATGAGGAAGAGAACATGATGAAGAAAAGATGAACAAGAGATGAGGAAGAGAACAGAAGAGAAAGAGAAGAGATGAAGATCAGATGAGGAAGAAAATGGGAAGTGATGATGAAGAGAGGAGATATGCAGAGAGGAGAGGAGAGGGAATGATGGAGCATCTGTTGAACTGGATGATTAACATCCATCTCATGCCAAAGTGTTTGTGCTTTATTAGAGCTCAAAGCTGTGCCATCTGCCTCAGTGCTGGCCAAATCCATCACTCACTCTCTCACACACACACAGTATATATACACACACAAATACTCGATTATACACACACACACACACACACTCACGTCTTCGTTCAGCACTATGTGGCGGATGAGCGCTACGATCAGCTCCAGGTTGATCTTGTCGTCCTCGTCCATCATCTCCAGGGTGTCGATGGTACTGTCAGAAAACCTGCCAATCAGAGCGAGGCAAAGAGGTGAGAGCAGAAGGAGGCGTGTGAGACGAGAGCGATGCTGTTACACCCTGTCACACTCAACATATCCTCAGAGAAGCGCTGAACTCGCACCATCACCTGTCCTTCTCTGGCTTCATTCTGCAGGGAGTGTGTGTTTGAGAGTGTGTGTGTGTGTGTGTGTGTGTGTGTGTGTGTGTGTGCGCGCGTGTGTGTGAGTTGAACCTGTCTCTGAGCGTGCGAGCGAAACACGGCCAGCTCTCCTTGTACTCCGATTCCTTCTCCTGCTTCTCGGGCCGTACGTTCTGTCCGTTCATGAATCCTCTCCTGAAGCGTGGACGTCGATCCTGCTGCTGCGGCCGGAACCTGCGACCCGGATGGAGACACACAGGTCATTAAACACACGCCTGAACCTCGGTCCCACAGGATGTACACAAACTCAGCCATCTTCACCTTCATACATAAACTGCTGTCTAAAACTCTCACACAAAGAAAACAAAGGTCCATACGATTTGTTTACACAATATATACTTTCATTCATTCATTCATTCATTCATTTTCTACCGCTTATCTGAACTTCTCGGGTCACGGGGAGCCTGTGTCTATCTCAGGCGTCATCGGGCATCGAGGCAGGATACACCCTGGACGGAGTGCCAACCCATCACAGGGCACACACACACTCTCATTCACTCACACACTACGGACAATTTTCCAGAGATGCCAATCAACCTACCATGCATGTCTTTGGACCGGGGGAGGAAACCGGAGTACCCGGAGGAAACCCCCGAGGCACGGGGAGAACATGCAAACTCCACACACACAAGGAGGAGGCGGGAATCGAACCCCCAACCCTGGAAGTGTGAGGCGAACGTGCTAACCACTAAGCCCCCGTGCCCCCTGATATATATTTTGTTTACACAAATAAACTGGTCATGTGATGAGCAGAGATCAAACTTTATATTAAAAACGTTCATTGTTGGTAAACTGGTGTCGTGTAAAAAGGAACAAAAAAATCATTAGCCAGAAAAGCATCAGCTAAGAATCAGGCAAGAGGGATTGACTCCTCAGGAGAACGGACAGGAACTCACCTGAGCATCTCCACCACGTCCTCCAGCAGGTACTCCTTCACAGGAAAGGTGTGACCCGGGATGTGGATCATGGGGCAGTGATCTGTGTGCAGATCAGAGAAAAGAACACAGCGTTATTTAGAGGTTTGCTCCGTTTGATGCTCGGCTTCTCCGTCGTGGGATCGATCGGATCGTTAACTTTCTTTGATGTCCCGCAGAGACGCTTCGGCGCTGATGGGAAAGACGGAGACGTTCACGCTGATCCAATCTCATCAATCAGAGTCTAATTCGTCGTTAGACGACGCTGCACTGCGTGACAGCTGGACAGAAAGATTCCACGCCGCATGGGACTCCTTTCATTTCTCTACGCTGGAGAATATTTATATAAATATAAAGTCAGTTTAATTCTGAGTTTAATTAGAAGTGGAATCTCTATAAAGCCGACGGACGACGTTAAAAGCTCCGCACAAATAAAACCTGACCGGAACTGAAAATGCTAGAACTCGTGACGTCTGCAAGAGTTTAGGCCAGGGGTCGGCAACCCGCGGCTCTGGAGCCGTAAGTGGCTCTTTCATCCCTCTGCTGCGGCTCCCTGTAGATTTGGAAAATATATTTTTAATTAAAATTTTTTTTATTTTAGTTAGTTTTTTTTTTATGTCATTCTAAATTCTAAAGTTTATGATGCTCTTGTAACATTAAAATAAACAGTGTTTATTTTTTTTTTCGCTCAAAATATGCGTCATAACTGCCGACTTGCGAAATCCGACACACAGAAGCAGACGCATTTTTGGTTTGACGCAGGTTTTTTTGTTAAGGTTAGTTCAATCTGTTAAAAATATTTTTGTTTGCCTGCAGAAATAAAATTTCGTTTACTCGGTAGCAGTTCATTGATTTCATGAATGCAACACACTACAGTTTTTTCTACACTTTCCATAAAGGTAAAAAAACGATATACTGTATGCAGTGTTATCTTCATTGTAGATGTCAAATGGGTTTTGTGGCTCCCTGTGTTTTTTTTGTGGGAAACGGGTCCAAATGGCTCTGAGTGTTTAAGGTTGCCGACCCCTGATTTAGGCGAATCCACACGCACTGTGTTTATATAAAAATAAAAGTTAGAAATAAAAATGATAAATTTGAGAGTTTATTTGAACGATTTTTTTTTATTCTGGCCTCAATACCAATAATTCAGATAGTTCTGAATCACAAAATTCAAGACATTTTAAAAGAATCTTTTCTTTTTAGGTTCCAAAAAATGATTGATAGATAGATTAGATAGATAGATAGATTAGATAGATAGATTAGATAGATAGATTAGATAGATTAGATAGATTAGATAGATAGATAGACAGACAGACAGACAGACAGACAAGCTGGTGCACCATTACCATGGTAACCAGGTAAAGCATCACCAAGGAGAGTATACAGGGGGATTAAATCTGTTAAATGAGATAAATAGTAATAAAGACAAACTGTGTGTGACGTTTCAGGAGAATGCGGTCTCACCGAAGTACTTGCTGAACTTGTCGGCGTTGAGCGTGGCGCTCATGAGCACGACCCTGAGGTCGTCTCTGTACCTCAGGAGATCCTTCACGATGGTGAGGAGGACGTCTGAGTGCAGACTGCGCTCGTGGATCTCATCTAGAACCAGATGACTGATGCTGGATAAACACCTGGAGTACACAAGCACATGACAGGAGTGTGTGTGTGTGTGTGTGTGTGTGTGTGTGTGTGTGTGTGTGAGAGAGAGAGAGAGAGAGAGAGAGAGAGAGAGAAAGAGAGAGAGCACATGCAGGCAGAAAAAACTACTAATGCCAGAAACTACATGGTGATGTGAGCACTGCGTATACTCTGCTAGTGCACTGTGTGTGTGTGTGTGTGTGTGCGCACAACATAATATACCAGGCACACAAAAGCAACTGCAGATCATTTGTCTCTCTTTAGGCCATTAAATGAAACCAGAGAAACAATGAGGAGCCTTGTAGTATCTCTATAAACAGAAGTTAACACCAATGTGTGTGTGTGTGTGTGTGTGTGTGTGTGTGTGTGTTTTATTGTTGTCATTATTTACTCTAAGGTTACGGGTGTGTGTTTAAACGAGTGTGTGCACATAATCCGATACACCAGACACATGGTGATGTAAATAAGTTTCAGAGAAAGGAGAACACTTACGGATCCGAGCGCAGCCACTGAAGAATAATTCCCGTCGTACAATACAGCACCGAGCCTTGTTTCCGTGGCAACCGGCTGGATGGCAGCGCCCGGAGGATGATGAGCACACAGCCCGGCGTCGTGACGTAAAGCGGGAAAACGACAACGTTTTATTACAAGTCTTCATCAGAACATGTTCGCACAACATCACAAAAAGGTTTATTACAGAAACAAGGACTCGGCTGGCTGCACATCACAACGTGTTACATCTCACACACACTGCGGAGGAGAAGAGACGCAGAACCGAAAACTACTCAGAAGTTCTAACTCTATAAAGAGCTCCATAAACTGATAGGAGCGACAGAAGAAGAAGGGAGAGAAGGATTCGATTCAATTTTCCCTCCGCGGTTCAGTCTCACTGCAGCAGCAGAATTTATTACAGAGCAAAACACAACACTGCACACTGAGTACAAAACCTGCCTCACTATAGGGGGAAGGAACTCACACACACACACACACACACACACACACACACACACACAATGATATACACACAGCTACACTAACACCATGATACACACACACACACACACAATGATACACACACACAGTTACACTAACACCATGATACACACACACAATGATACACACACAGCTACACAAACAAACACCATGATACATACACACACAATGATACACACACAGCTACACTAACACCATGATACACACACACAATGATACACACACAGCTACACTAACACCATGATACACACACACACAATGATACACACACAGCTACACAAACAAACACCATGATACATACACACACAATGATACACACACAGCTACACAAACACCATGATACACACACACAATGATACACACACAGCTACACTAACACCATGATACACACACACACAATGATACACACACAGCTACACAAACAAACACCATGATACATACACACACAATGATACACACACAGCTACACAAACACCATGATACACACACACAATGATACACACACAGCTACACAAACACCATGATACACACACAGCTACACTAACACCATGATACACACACAGCTACACTAACACCATGATACACACACAGCTACACTAACACCATGATACACACACAGCTACACTAACACCATGATACACACACAGCTACACTAACACCATGATACACACACAGCTACACTAACACCATGATACACACACAGCTACACTAACACCATGATACACACACAGCTACACAAACACCATGATACACACACAGCTACACACACACAATGATACACACACAGCTACACAAACACCATGATACACACACAGCTACACTAACACCATGATACACACACAGCTACACTAACACCATGATATACACACTGCTACACAAACACCATGATACACACACAGCTACACAAACACCATGATACACACAGCTACACAAACACCATGATACACACACACAATGATACACACACAGCTACACAAACACCATGATACACACACAGCTACACTAACACCATGATACACACACACAATGATACACACACAGCTACACAAACACCATGATACACACACAGCTACACAAACACCATGATACACACAGCTACACAAACACCATGATACACACACACAATGATACACACACAGTTACACAAACACCATGATACACACACACAATGATACACACACAGCTACACAAACAAACACCATGATACATGCACACACACACAGCTACACAAACACCATGATATATACATACACACAATGATACACACACTCAACATGCACAATTATACACACTGCTACATAAACAACATGATATACACAAGCACACTGCTGCACAAACACTAATACTTTCACCACACACACACACACACACACACACACACACACACACACACACACACACACACACACACACACACACACACACACACACACACACACACACACAGTATTGTTTCATATTAAACTATTTTACACAGTTTTGCTTCCATGCTTTATTTACTGCATTAGTGTGACACCTCACAAACACTACAACTGTATTCATACACACACTGCTGATCTCTCCCCCTCCCCCCCTCTCAAAACTCATTTAGCCTTTCTTCCTCTTTCCCTTTCTGCTTCTCTTACACTCTCTTCATCTTCTCCTTCTCCCTTACTCTTTTCACTCACATTCTCTCTTTCCTTCTCCCCCTCTCCCTCCTCCCCTTCCATCTTACACTCTCCTCCTTCCCCCCCCTCTCTCTCCTCCTTCCGTCCTTCTCTCTCTCTCTCTCTCTCTCTCTCTCTCTCTCTCTCTCTCTCTCTCTACCCCTCCTTCCCCGTCTCTCTCTCTCTGTCTCTTCTTCTTCTTCTCCCTCCCTCCCTCTCTCTCTCTCTCTCTCTCTCTCTCTTTCTCCTCCTTCCACCCCTCCTTCCCCATCTCTCTCTCTCTGTCTCTTCTTCTTCTCCCTCCCTCTCTCTCTCTCTCCTCCTTCCACCCCTCCTTCCCCATCTCTCTCTCTCTTTCTCTTCTTCTTCTTCTTCTTCTTCTCCCTCTCTCTCTCTCTCTCTTTCTCCTCCTTCCACCCCTCCTTCCCCATCTCTCTCTCTCTCCTCCTTCCACCCCTCCTTCCCCATCTCTCTCTCTGTCTCTTCTTCTCCCTCCCTCACACTCATTCTACACCTTACACCCCTCCTTCCCCCATCTCTCTCTCCCTCAGTCTCTTCTTCTTCTCACTCTCTCTCTCTCTCCTCCTTCCACCCCTCCTTCCCCATCTCTTCTTCTTCTTCTCTCCCTCTCTCTCTCCTCCTACTCCTCCACCCCTCCTTCCCCTCTCTTCCTCTCGTCTCTTTCTTCTTCTTCTTCTCCCTCTCTCTCTTTCTCCTCCTTCCACCCCTCCTTCCCCATCTCTCTCTCTCTCAGTCTCTTCTTCTTCTCCCTCTCTCTCTCCTCCTTCCACCCCTCCTTCCCCATCTCTCTCTCTCAGTCTCTTATTCTTCTTCTCCCTCTCTCTCTCTGAACTCATTGCAGAGTTCTCTGCTGTAATCATATTGAACAAACAAACACCATTTAAAGCCCTGAAAATTATCTACGAGTATGATTTGAAATGCTCACCTCTGCAGACGGATCTGATATCCACAGGACTTCCCCTCTCCCACAGACTCCGCCCTCTCTGCCGCCACCCTCTCGGCAACCTGCGCACACATCACGTGTTTGTCACAACATTTTTAATGCAGTAACGACGACGTCTTTAATGACGTATCGTGGACGTCGATCTGAGCCACGTGATACGAGCTGGCTGATCTCACACACACCGAGATGGCGCTGATGCGTCGCGGCTGTGTGCACACCACCCTGCAGAGCGAGCCCATGCCACGCTGGATGTAGTGGTCCAGGATGAACTGAGTCACCTGCGTGGTTTTGCCACAACCGGTTTCTCCGCTCACCACCACCACCAGATTGGCCTGAATCAGCTTCACCAACTCCTACACACACACACACACACACACACACACACACACACACACCCTTTTATTCTCGATTCTTTAACATGATGTACTTTACTTTTAGACATCATTTCACATCTGTTATACGTACACCGCACCTCTCTCATGCTGTAGGAAGGCAGCTTCTCTCGAAACGTCTGGAAGGAGAAGGACCACGGGTCAAACACAGCTCATCGGTGGTTTATTATCCGACAGAAAAAGATAAAAAGCAAATAAACGAATAACTGAAATCATGCCATCTCTACGTGTCTCTCACCAGCATTTCCAGATATTTTGAGTTCTGTCTTTTGTCCTGAAGGTCACTTTTCAGCTCTTCATCCAGCGAAGGCTTTCGACCGATCTCCTGCACCAGGTACTCCAGATCTCGATCGACGTGCTCCTGCTTTATCTCAGGCTTTATCTCCACGTCCTCTTCCTTCACCGCCTCGATTTTAGCCACTTTCACCGTTTTCTGCGGCTCTTCTGAAGGGCCGTCACCATCGAAGTAGCTAAGAGTTAAAGAGGAAGCCATGCAGTCAGGTAGAATTAGTAAAGCAGTGAGGAATGACACAACTGGACGTTAGAGGAAGATAATCAACAAGCGAGCTCACCTGTGGCCGCTCGGTTCCGGCTTCACCTGCCGGTGCGGAGGGACGGACGGCCCGTAGTCACGAGACGGTTCTCTCTGGACCGAATTCAGCAGTTGTGTGATGTGCTGCTCTCTCGACTCGTCCATCTGCACTACGGCTCTCTAAGGACAGACATGGAAAAATATACGGTTTATTTTTCTCTGACTGGATCCCACATAGATATTCATATTGAGATATCCATTGAGAACAAGCAGAACGCTGGATACTAGACTGGTGTTCATCAAGAAAGCGATGGGATTCATTAGCTACAAGTTTATAAGATTATATGATTAAGAAGTCTGCATTTGGATCAGTTTTGTAACGATAGCATGGTGGTTAAGGTGTCGGGCTACTAATCGGAAGGTTGTAAGTTTGATCCCAGGTCCACTAAGCTGCCACTTTTGGGCCCCTGTGCAAGGCCCTTAAACCTCAATTTGTCAGTTGTATAAACATGAACGGAAGGTCATGGGTTTGAATCCCAGGTCCTCCAAGCTACCACTGCTGGGCCCCTGAGGAACTGAATGCAAAATATTTCAATATGAAACACAATACTGTGTGTGTGTGTGTGTGTATTACAGTGTTTGTGCAGCAGTGTGCTTGTGTGTATATCATGTTGTTTATGTAGCTCTGTGTGTGTGTGTGTGGGGGGGGGGGTTGAAGCCCCTTAACCCTCAATTGCTCAGTTGTACAAACATGAGATGAGCTTACTGTTTAAGGCGTTGGAATACTGAACGGAAGGTCATGGGTTTGAATCCCAGGTCCACCAAGCTGCCACTGCTGGGGCCCTGAGCAAGACCCTTAATTGTTCAGTTGTATAAATTGAAATAAATGGTAATTCACTCTGAATGCTAAGGGTGTTTGATAAATGATGTAAATGTAAATGCACTTGACGTGAGCTTTTTTTTTTTTTTTTACGTCAGTTGGACTGAATAATGAGTTTCCTGATGCACGTGGATTCTGTAAGAAAGTGATCACATCGGTTCTGTCTGTTCATTCGAGGCCATCTCATGATCTGGATGAACAACTAATGTTTTCAACTCAATTCAGATTTATTCGTATAGCGCTTTTTACGACAGACGTTGTCTCGAAGCAGCTTTACGGAACATAAACATAGAACAAAAGGTTATTATAAAGAATATTATAAAGATTCATAGAATACAAAACTTCAATATTAATATTAGATCTATTTAAATGTGTTTGTATTAATCCCTAATGAATAAGTCTGAGGTGACTGAGGTGGAAGAGGAAGAAACCTTGAGAGGAACCGGACTCAAAGGGGACCCTCATCCTCATCTGGGTGACACTGGAGGGTGTGATGATAAATATACAGTCTGATAAATGTTGTACTGATGAAGAGGTTTCAATCCTACTGCAGAAATAAAGCCATATGCACGTTTCCTGCCAGTAGGAACATCATGCCTTCTGAAGACAAAGCTGTGTGTGTAAATCCAGGGCTGTCACGTGTCACACACACAGAGTGACAGTCACGCATTTGGGACTTTTCTCCCGCTCTCCCACCACACATCGTATTTCTCATGCAGAAAAACTTTTTGACTATTTATCATATATTTAATAAGCCACAGCGCCCAAAATGTATCTGTCCGCACTTCTGTCTCTATGGAACTGGGCAGGAATCAAGCGCGTCTCCCCTGGAGTTCTTAGTCGAGCCTGACACTTATCAGCCAATCAAAAAAAGAGGCTACACAATAGCCAATCAGAAAATAGCACTATTGTATCTGGGTAAGATTTAACGCAACAACTAATGGAAAAAAAAAACATTCATTAGAGAGGGTATTTTCGATGGTTGGTTTGAACAAAACCTCAACACGAAACAGCTTGTCTCTGGACGGGACATTGTCCTCAACCATGACCCTAAAAATGTCTGGGCTTGTGTTGAACTGTTTTATATGGGAGCAACATTACACATGATAAAGGAGTCCAAAAAGGCAACAAACACTTACAGTAAAACACCACCAGTCACAATCTCTCTCTCACGCTCACACACACACACACACACACACACACACACACACACACACACACACACACACACACACACACAGACAGACAGACACAGACACAGACAGACACAGACACACAAATGGAAATTGAACAAATACTTTGTATTTGGTTAAAATGTGGTCATTGATCCTGGCGGATTTATTTATTTTTAATTTATTTCTGTTGAGAAGGGGCCACTTGGGGGTTGGAAATGTCACTCTTGCCTGTCTACAAAACTTGAGAGCCCTGTAAATCTGCTGTATTAAAGCTGTGTGTGTAAATCTGCTGTATTAAAGCTGTGTGTAAATCTGCTGTATTAAAGCTGTGTGTGTAAATCTGATGTATGAAAGCTGTGTGTGTAAATCTGCTGTATTAAAGCTGTGTGTGTAAATCTGATGTATGAAAGCTGTGTGTGTAAATCTGCTGTATTAAAGCTGTGTGTGTAAATCTGCTGTATTAAAGCTGTGTGTGTAAATCTGCTGTATTAAAGCTGTGTGTGTAAATCTGCTGTATTAAAGCTGTGTGTGTAAATCTGCTGTATTAAAGCTGTGTGTGTAAATCTGCTGTATTAAAGCTGTGTGTGTAAATCTGCTGTATTAAAGCTGTGTGTGTAAATCTGATGTATGAAAGCTGTGTGTGTAAATCTGCTGTATTAAAGCTGTGTGTGTAAATCTGATGTATGAAAGCTGTGTGTGTAAATCTGCTGTATTAAAGCTGTGTGTGTAAATCTGCTGTATTAAAGCTGTGTGTGTAAAGCTGCTGTATTAAAGCTGTGTGTGTAAAGCTGCTGTATTAAAGCTGTGTGTGTAAATCTGCTGTATTAAAGCTGCTCACTCACCGCCTTCCTCTCGGCCTCTGCACGCTTCACTCCCCCCCACTTGGCGTACCACAGTCCGATCTCTCTGCCCTTCAGGTGCGGCGGGTGTTTCCCCCGACCTCCGCCGCCTCGAGGCTGCTCATCCCGGGCTTCCCAGTCGGAGCTCCACCGTTCTCCTCCTCCTCTTCCTCCTCCTCCTCCTCTTCCTCCTCTCCTTCCTCTTCCTCTCCCGTAGCCACAACTCATAACGCAACACTCTTCTTATTCACCACAATAACAAAACACACCGCTTCCTTTTCTGTAGTTCAGGCATATAAACAACAACAGGCACTGTTAGAGTTTGATACGAATCAAGTCTTATCACACGTGACTTTCGGTCGCAACATAAATACGTGGTATTTAAAACCAAAAACGTGCCTTAAGACTTAAAGCATCATGATCGACCAAATACAAGCCGGCTTCATGGCGCAGAAAAATAGCGTGCTGACGCTTCCGGGTTGTGGCGACGTTTGATGACGAGGTGACGCGGGATTGGTTCATCATTCTTATTAGCATAAACTGATGATTAAATAACAACACAAGTTTGTCAGGTTAATGAATAATAAATAACAAATGGATGGGGTTGTGTGTACTTTTTGTTTTTATGCATTGCCACATAATTATAATAAGAATATAATAAATAATAATAATAATAATAATAATAATAATAATAATAATAATAATAATCTAAAATATTATAATAGATTATTATTATTATTATTATTATTATTATTATTATTATTATTGTTATTATTATTGTTATTATTATTATTATTATTATTATTATTATTATTATTATTATGTTAATAATAATAATATTTATAATAGTCATTTTGTCTTGTCACTGAATTGTCTTATAGATTTGTCTTACAGATTTCTACCTGTATAGCTTAAATTCTGTTTTAATTTGTGGTCTGTTTTTATTTTTGATGCTATTGTGATTATATTGTTATGACATAGACAGTAAAAATGCATTTCAAGGCATGTCGTACACTGTATTGTTGATATGTGATGAAAACCTGTATAAGAAATGTGATATTCGTCTGTTTATTGTGATTATCCCATCTGGTGTTTCCCAAAGGCGTTGGATTCCCTTCTGTGTCTGGTTCCTCTCCTGTTTGCTTCCTTTTTCCATTTCTTTCCACAGTCTCCTCTGACTTGCTCATAAGGGATTTGTGTAAAGCTTCCTCCCAGTGAAGATGACATTCACGGTTTAAAGGTCAGCGCGTGCTCTTCCTCAGGATAACGTCTCACAATCACAGTGCATTAAGAAAGAGCAAAGCACAACAAGACCATGTGGTGAAGGTTTCATTCAGTGGCTTAAAGCAGAGCTCCACACTTCACATGATTGATTACAAGCGATAGATGTAGTGCCTTAGGCTAATGCTCTGACACGTTTATTATACCCTTCTGTTATTATAACACAGCCCACGTTAAGTGCTAAGTGCTACTACTGTGTCATGTGTCACCTCAGGAAGTTTTTAATTCAGGAAACAAGCGCACATTTTAAAGTCTTTTTTCAGAAGGAAAGGAGCTTTTTAACATTAAAAAAAGAAGCAGTAGCTGTTATAGAGAATGCACTTTAATATTCATCTAAATTTCTACACTCAGGGACTAATTGTGTTTTTTTTATGTATATCTATGAAAAAAAAAAGCCTGCAGCAGTCTATCCCATGACTGTGCATGTGATCATGTGTCTGCTCTGCTTACAGAAAAAGCCATAATTCCACACCACCGTTGTTCCCGTCTGGGTTCAGTGTGAAGTCTTCAGGCGTTTGTCCTGATGTTCAAGCTCTAATTGGTCCATATTTACCCCACTGGCACATTGGTTAAATCCGGGAGCTTGTAGCAGGCGTTAATTGGGTGGTTGTAAGCACTGGCTTTCTCCCAGAATGAGAGTAGTGTTAATTAGGAGCCAGCAGGACCTGTAGGTAAAGACAGCTCTGGGAAGCTGTGAAGTTGTAGCAAGGCTTTCTTTTTAGCAAGGCTCAAGACAGCATTGTGAAATATTCATCAGATCTTTAATACAACAATGTTTGAATCCACTACTGTCGCTCCCAGAGCATTTCAATCCCATTTCTTATCATTTTGTGCATGTTCACTGTCCTAAGGTCTGACCATAGGTTATTAATAATTTTCATAACATGTATGGAGAAATATATCTGGTTGCTTTATGTGGATGTGATTTCGGATCTGTGTTTGGGCCATATATATATATATATATATATATATATATATATATATATATATATATATATATATATAGAGAGAGAGAGAGAGAGAGAGAGAGAGAGAGGCAAACTAGATTTTTGCTTAAAAATATCCTGGTAGAATATTGAGGAACTGTTGGGTATCAGTGCTACACACCTCACAGCTCTGTTTAAAGGTTTGCAAGCTCTGATCTGTTCATGTAGTTTCACATTCCTCCAGGATTTTGTGATTTAGCAAATAACAGAAATTATCCAAAATCAAGCATTTGATATTCAGCTCTCTTCCCTGCACGTGCATGCATCATGAGTACAGCTATTATAGAAAGCCATTATACCTATATGTTATTTCACTAGTAGGAGTTTCTTGTGCTTGCAATTTCACAGTTTCATGAAGAATTCAGCAAGTTGCATCACAAATTTTTTAAAATAACACTACACTGGCTTTTCATCTGTGGATCTTTATTAATAATTGGTTATGGTTTAATTGTGTGTGTGGTTTAGTCCTTTATCTGTAAAAAAAAAAGTCCATGTCTGTTTTTATAATTCTTTATTTATTATTCTTATTGTGAGGGTTTTTTTGTTGATGTTAATCTGAATTGTAGAAAAGACATCTTGGCTGTTCACAGGCAACAACAAATTCTATTTATTAATTTTCTACCGCTTATCCGAACTTCTCAGGTCACGGGGAGCCTGTGCCTACTGTATCTCAGGCGTCATTGGGCATCAAGGCAGGATACACCCTGGACGGAGAGCCAACCCATCGCAAGGCACACACACTCTCATTCACTCACACACACACTACGGACAATTTTCCAGAGATTTCAATCAACCTACCATGCAGGTCTTTGGACCGGGGGAGGAAACCGGAGTACCCGGAGGAAACCACCGAGGCACGGGGAGAACATGCAAACTCCACACACACAAGGCGGAGGTGGGAATCGAACCCCCAACCTTGGAGGTGTGAGGCAAACGTGCTAACCATTAAGCCACCGTGCCCCCCTAGAAATTCTATTATTTATAAAAATTAGAAGACGGTTCTAGTGTGGTTGCAATAGTTATCTGTGTTTAAATGATTTTTTCAAGTGTTTGTGCATTCATGTGTGTCTGTTACTGAGTACAGTGAATGTGTAATAATGTGTAAAGGAACTGAGTGTGAGTGTGTGTTTGTGTGTGTGTCGCTGTAGCCAAATGACTCAGTGGTGCTGTTAAAAGCCTGACAGTTGTCCTTGTCATGTTTTTTGTTCCGTTCACTCTCCTCACTGTTGAACCGTCTTTAGGCTCAGGCTACATGACAAGCTGTCCTGTTTGAATCGTTTCCTTCCTGGAGCTTGTGCAGTAATTGCCATCGATGTCAATCTCTTGGTCCGTCTTCCACCCTTTTTCACTCTCCTTTTCTCCCATTTGGGGTTTTAAAAGGGCATGTACAGATGAGGTGCTGATAGAGTGATGGAGTGATGAGGGGAGTGTTTCAAATGTCCCAGAAATCAGACTTCATTAGACCAGACTAGACCTCATCAAAATAATGCACTGTATACATGCATTTACTTCCAAATCTGGTTAACAGTGTAGGAACTACAGCAATTTAATACATCCTATTTCATTTATCCTGCAAACTATGACATGCCAAGATATAAGATTTTCCCCCTCTCTTGTGCCAAGCAAATGTTATGAAGTTTTTAAATTCATTTAAAAAAAAAAGAAAAAGCATCTATTCTTCTCTGTATAAAAAGTTAATTCAGATTCTGTGGGTAAGAATCTGGGTGAGAAAGGTTATGGAAAGATTAAAAAGTTGCCGGTGTGAGAACCGGGCTTCCTGGAGGGACCATGGCCTTTAGAGCTGAACGTTTCTGCAAGAATGACCTCTGTTTTCATTTTATCTGAAGGAAGAAATCTCTAACTCTCAGTATTGGAGAAAAGCAATAACACCAAACCTATTGTTTAAAATTCGGTATAAATACAATAGAAATAGGACTCAAACATTCACAACGATATTAAAATGAAAGAGTAAAAAAGTATTTGGCGTTTTACTTATCAGTAATGGATATTACAGTGTTATGAGGCTATTTGCCTTACGGATATAATCTAATGCAAAAGAATGTAAGAGAAATGTTTACTGCTTCTTATCACTGCTAGTCCCTGTTAATTTTGTTGCTAATTGCTGCTAGTCATGGCTAAATGCTGCTAATCATTTCTAACTGCTGCTAGTATCTGTGTAGTGCTTCTAATCATTTTTAACTGCTGCTAGTCACTGTTAAATGCTAATAATTTCTGCTAACTAATGCTAGTCTCTATGTAGTGCTGATAATCATTTTTTAACTGCTGCTAGTCACTGTTAACTGCTAATACTTGCTGCTAATTAATGCTAGTCATTGTTAACTGCTTCTAATAATTTTTAACTGCTGCTAGTCACTGTTAAATGCTAATAATTTCTGCTAACTAATGCTAGTCTCTATGTAGTGCTGATAATCATTTTTTAACTGCTGCTAGTCACTGTTAACTGCTAATACTTGCTGCTAACTAATGCTAGTCACTGTTAACTGCTTCTAATCATTTTAACTGCTGCTAGTCACTGTTAACTGCTGGTAATCGCTGCTAAGCATTGCTAACTGCTGCTAGTCACTGTTAACTGCTGATAACCACTGCTATCTAATGCTAGTCACTGTTAACTACTGCTAATCACTGTTGATTGCTGCTACCTGCTGCTACAATGGCTGTGTCACTGGTTCTTCCCGGCCTTAAAAGTAGGCTAAATACACCCTCATTAGCAGGGAAGTTTTAATCACAATGAGCTAAAAAATGAAAAAAATGGGAGGATTTACAGTGAACTAATGGTGGACTAGGCTACAAATTATAATAGTCATTAGAGCTGTGGTTATGTGAAGTTTTCTGGTGTCAGGAATTCTTTATTAGGAATTAAAACCTAAGTGATACAATTAAATTTTGAGACTAAACTAATCAATGTGATATCGTAGAGCTGTTTGACTATGAGACAGACAGACATGTTCTTCCTGTTTCCATTACAGCAGGGAAAGTGTTGTTATGTTCAGCAAAGATATCAGAATGCCATGTTGATATAAAAGCGCTGTAATGGTTCTGTTAGAGTCGTCTGCAAGATAATAAATATCTTCTCCTTGTTTCCGGCTCCTTGTTGGTAAGTGTTTCTATATAATGACCTGCCGTGCGTCTACCTTTTATCTGATGGCTGCTGTTGTAAAATTGTACATCTGTACAAGAAACAATGAGACTGAGGCACTGAGACGAATCTGTGATTTATTTATTTATTTTTTACTTGAACTCAATTGCAATTATGAAATATGAATAGAAAGAAGTGCGGAAGTCAGGTTCTGAAAGAGAGGAAATAAAAAGAAATATTTAAGGAAATAGTGCCCTGCGATGGGTTGGCACTCCATCCAGGGTGTATCCTGCCTCGATGCCCGATGACGCCTGAGATAGGCACAGGCTCCCCGTGACCCGAGGTAGTTCGGATAAAGCGGTAGAAAATGAATGAATGAATGAATGAATGAATTTAAGGAAATAAAAGGAAATATTTATATAAAAAGGAAATAAAATATGGAGGAGAATATGGAGCAGGTGTGTGAAAGAGAGAGAGAGAGAGAGAGAGAGAGAGAGAGAGAGAGAGAGAGACAGGCAGACAGATAGGCAGGCAGGCAGAGACAGACAGAAAGAGAAAGTGAGAGAGACAGATCGAGAGAGATGGACAGACAGACAGATAGATAGATTGCAAGAGATAGACAAACAGACAGAAAGAGATAGAGACACAGACAAAGAGAGACAGAGTGTTAAAGAGAGAGAAAGATAGAAAGACAGACAGAGAGACAGAGTCATTATAAACCATGTATTCTGGATACATAAGATGGCCAAATCCCATATGTCTCTCTCTCTCTCTCTCTCTCTCTCTCTCTCTCTCTCTCTCTCTCTCTCTCTCTCTCGCTCTCTCTTACACGTACGCACACACACACACACGCACACACACGCACACACACACGCACACACACACACACACACACACACACACACACACACACACACACACACACACACACACACACGCACACACACACACACATATCCTGTGGCTGTTAAAATGCCAGCTCCTCTCTGACTGACCTGGAGGATTTTCTCCTCCTCGATCCTCATACATGCTGAAATAAAGCACTGAATATAATCAGTTGCAGATGCAGAGTGATCTGTAAACTTTAAGCTTTTAGGCTTCTGTGCTTCAGTTGAAAATGAGCAGTTATGCTAATACTGTCCTACTTTATGTATTAAAAGCTTAAAATTTAAATAAATGGTGATAAGTGACACGGGAAGAATAGAAATACATAAATGCCTTCATGTTGCCGCTCATGTAAAGCTCTTTCTTTTCTTTTTTTATCTGGATACCGTTATGTAATTTTTTTTCACCCTTAGGCATAAATTACTACACACACACACACACACACACACACACACACACACACACACACACACACACACACACACACACACCTCTGACTCCTACATATTACAGTTCTTGAAATTCCTCACAGTTCAGTAGGAAAACTCTAATTGCAGTATTTCCTGGAATAATAAAAAAAAGCTAATTGCTAAAATAAATAAATCATACAGTTAATCATACGCTTAACATGCTTTCATTTCATATATCTGTGCGTATAAGACAGTAGCTCCGACTGTAACATGAGCTACAGGTTTATACTGTATTAACACACACATTCTGATAAATGATTGTTTCCATAGTAACAGATTATACTCAGGGATTTATATCGCGGATGCTCTGTATAGTCTAATAAATGGATTTTTATAGCGTTTTGGTGCTGCTGTTGTTGTTGTTGTTTTTTTTTTTTCTTTTTCTGAGGTAAAACATACAATCACTGATGTGGTGATGTTTTTTTTTCTGGAACATTTATGGAAGGAGGCTTTGTAACAGTCTCATAGTGCTTTGTGAAGTTTCCCAGCACAGCAAAGGATAGAGAAGGTTCTGCTTTTTGGTTTGTGGGGGGAAAAAAACTACAACATGCTACAAGATTCTAGTGAGGGAAGAACAGTTTATTGTTGCTATAACATAAGCGCTAACAGGAAATAGCATGTATCTTAGATGGTCCTCAACATTAAATATTCTATTCAGGAATATTTTATTATTTATTTATTTATTTATTTTTTACAAACATTGTGGTTCTGAAGAAGATCATGTTGTCTTTCTCCTATACAAGGACCCAACTAATACAAGTGATTTGTTAAATCGATCAATTAATCAATAAAAAGACAAAATGGTATGATTTCTTATCTGCAAACAAATTGAATGAGCATATTCTTCTTACTGCTTGAAAAGTGTAGAAGCTCACTTTAAAATAAAAAGCAAATTAGTTTTTTTTTTTTTTTTAAGGGTCTGCATAAACCCAGCTTACATATGGATCGATAACCTGGCGTCTTAAGCATTAGCGCTTGAAGTGGTGAATATTTGATTTCCTTTTTCACATTTTTATAAAGATGACGTATGAAGTATAGCGGAGTGAGTAGAGGATAGCAGATGGCAGGAAGCGTTATCTTCCACGATCATTTCCATCCAATCACATGAATATTCATAGCTATGAAATGGTACCCGGTGGTCATGAGCGTATCGCTTTTGGCCAGAGCACAGGAGTGAAAATATATAAATATATATATAAATAAATAAGGATGGAGGGAAGGTGCTTGTGACCGAGAAAATGAACATTCGTTTGTGTTTTCATCGACGGTTAAATTATGCAACGCTCTCTCTTCTGTAAATGGCTTCAGTGCAATGTTAATGTGGTGGAAAACAGTCTCTCTCTCACACACAGCAGGTCTGGCACAAGAACAAAGATGTGTACATGGAGCATCACACTGATATCTAACAGCCTGTAGGTGTGAGGCTGTGTGTGTGTGTGTGTGTGTGTGTGTGTGTGTGTGTGTGTGTGTGTGTGTGTGTGTGTGTGTGATAGAGAGAGAGGAACATAAATTCACAAAATACACAAAGCAGCGAGCACAGAGATAGGCAACTGGAATACTGATAGGCACAGAGCTACACACACACACACACACACACACACACACACACACACACACACACACACACACACACACACACACACACACTTAATATGACTCATCAAGTAAAAACTAATCATGTGATTGAAGTTCGCAGTCACTTTTTAGTATTCCAGGTTCCCATATGACCTGCGCCTGAGCTTGAATACTAACAATATTTACACTTAACTTCGTTATCTACACACAATCTCTCTCTCTCTCTCTCTCTCTCTCTCTCTCTCTCTCTCTCTCTCTCTCTCTCTCTCTCTCACACACACACACACACACACATACTACAGAAAATAATAAGCTTGGAATATTTCTGATGCTGCTTCAGTCCATTGACCGTCTCAAGGACAGCTGCTGCTGAAAGATGGACAGAATATTAAAGCAGAGACCTTGGTGTTCTCCAGCCCTCTGTTCATCTAGAACACTATTTTACATCATCATGTCTTTTCTGTTCTCACAAACGCTCTTCATCCCTCTAATGACAATCACTAAATACAGGTCAAATCTGGGGGGACATTTAAAGGATTTATGTAGAGCCCAAACACAGAGTTTCCTCTCGGATCTCATTCATTAATAAGTTTAAATCTGGAGCAGTAGAAGAGCTCTTCAGTGTCACTCACTCACCCCTAATCTCACTCACTCACTCACTGACTCACTCACTCACTCACTCACTGACTCACTCACTGACTCACTCACTCACTGACTCACTCACTCGCTCACTCGCTCACTCACTCACTCACTCACTCACTCACTCACTCACTGACTCACTCACACACTCACTCACTGACTCACTCACTCACTCACTCGCTCACTCACTCACTCACTGACTCACTCACTCACTGACTCACTCACACACTCACTCACTGACTCACTCACTCGCTCACTCACTCACTCGCTCACTCACTCACTCACTCACTCACTCACTGACTCACTCACTCACTGACTCACTCACTGACTCACTCACTCACTGACTCACTCACTCGCTCACTCACTCACTCACTCGCTCACTCACTCACTCACTCACTCACTCACTCACTGACTCACTCACTCACTGACTCACTCACACACTCACTCACTCACTCACTGACTCACTCACTCACTCACTCGCTCAGTCACTCACTCACTGACTCACTCAGTCACTCACTCACTCACTCACTCACTCACTGACTCACTCACTCACTGACTCACTCACTCGCTCACTCACTCACTCACTCACTCACTGACTCACTCACTCACTCACACACTCACTCACTCACTCACTGACTCACTCACTCACTCACTCGCTCAGTCACTCACTCACTGACTCACTCACTCACTCACTCACTCACTCACTCACTCACTCACTGACTCACTCACTCACTTAGTCACTTACTCACTCACTCACTGACTCACTCAATCACTCACTCACTCACTCACTCACTCACTCACTCACTCACTCACTCACTCACTCACTCACTCACTCACTGACTCACTCACTCACTCACTGACTCACTCACGCACACACACTCGCTACCCTAACCAAGTGGTCACAAATCATGAATGTACAAATGCTAATGAAATCAATAAACACTAGCTGTTTTCAGATAATTACTGTTTGGAGGTCTTTCAGTGGAACTGGAATGAAATTCATTTTCCACACAGACGTACATGCATTTTTCAACCCGGTCCATATCTGACCATGCGAAGGCGTTTCCCAGACTGCTGTATAAATACTAAAGCATTTGTTATTGTTGACGTTGTGGTTTATGACTCATGTACATTAGGTAAATGCCGTTATTGATTTGGTATAAGTGTGCTTCTAAGCTGTTTGAGGAAAGACGTCTGTTCCTGCTAATGATGCCCCAGCGGTAATCAGTAGGGCTGTGAGAATTCCCTATGGCCTTATCTACTTTAAGGCTAGCAACATTACGATTCTTTCTGTAATCGGCTTTTAGTGTTTCCTGTATATGTACAGCATTCGAGTACCCGGAGACACACTAAAGGAGTGTAAACATCAGACACAATGCAAAAATAAATCTCTCTGACACATCCAGTAGGTGGCAGAAACAAATCCTGACAAAGAGACACCTCATTACTAGCGCTAATTCCAAGAGGAAGAAAAAAAAAAAGCTTGACATTTATACCAACTCTGAAAACGAGTGCTTCAGATCGGTTAAAAGAAGAAGATAAAAAAGGACAGGCGGTAGACGAGACCATAACAATTAACTGAGGATGTAGCCGAGGATGAAGAGTTTAGCGTGCTAAACCTAAGTGATGCTTGGAACAAACTGGCTTGGGTTCGATCATGATCGTACGACATAATGAACCGTGTCAGTTTGCTCCATAATTACATCACGTTGTTTGTGAAGGCCAGTTGAACATTTGTCTGCATGAAGTAAGCAGAGGCCCTGACCTTTTACTACCATCAGGAAATGAGGGGCCGTGTTTCGTATTAATAAATTTAATGCTAATATAAATTGGGAAAATATTGATATTTAAGAGTACTTCGTTTAGCTACTTGGAGTGCTAGCTGGGAAACCCTTCTACATGGATCCTTTATGTGTTCCCCAAGAAGGACAAATCAAAGATGGGTCTCTATTTTACCATTAAAAAAAATCTTCTAAATTCTATCTGTATTTTACTGTATAAGATGTTTGATATCTCTCAAGCCTAAATTCTATTTTCGATAAGCCACATACATCTCCTGCATCATCTCCTGCAACTTCTGAAATAATCTGTATCCCAGCTTATGTCCTTATTCTCCAACATCTCATGTTTTTTGTCTCGAGTACTAGTCCTTCACCGAGGACGTTCAAACTGGTTTCAGTCAGCACTTGTCTGCTCATATTAGTTGTTCAGTTCTCCCTCCTGTTTCTTGTAGACCTCGTTGAGAAGCTGGATCTCCTCATGGTAGCCTCCAGCCTCACTCCGCTGGCGCCGGCTGTTCTGTCGGTGTGCCTCCACCGTATCCGGGATGTGTATGTTGAGACCGTCAGCATCCGGGCTGGACCCTGGGATCAGCAGCGAGTATGAAGCTGTCTCTCCCAGCTCACATGATACGAAGCGGTTCTCGCGCCGAGAGTAGCGCAGAGACGGGGATCGTGCGTGCGTCGACGACTGGCTGATGTTAGACACAATCGAAACACTGTCCATGGCCTCCTCATTGTCACAGATCTCCAGAACCTCCAGATGGATCTTGACGTTGGTGTCGGCTACGCCTCCACCACCGCCGCACCCGGAGTTCGGCTCGTCCGCGCTTGGCTCGTGGCCCACAGATTTGGAGCGGTACACCTCGACTTTCTTGGCGTTGGTGGGGGAGATCCTGAGGCCATCACTGCTCACCTCGTAGGTGGAGAGCGAGAGGGTTTTGCCTGTTGGAGCTTGGAGCGACACAGTGCCCTGGAAAGCACAGAGAGGGATTGCCAAGCCACCTGCAGATCTCTGTTGAGCAGAAATAAGAGTTATAAGAAAAGGCCAAAAGAGAGAAGACACACTGAACATATTTACATATTTATTTTACCTTAGATCAGAAATACTGTATGTCCATGTTCAGTATTGAATGTTATGAAGCTCATATGAAAGTAGACACTCAGAACTTTCAGAATTTAATCAGTCTGTTCTCTGAGCTCTTACTCCCCAAGCTCTTGCTCTTAAATTTGTATTTATCTTCAACCACTAAAATTCAGTGTAAGTTTATCAACAGAGGAAAAAACACACATTTCACACTGAAAGCCAACTGAGTCCTGACTCGTTTTAGATCGGACTTACAGTATGTCACGAGTCCCATACATTGATTTCCATTCCACCAGTGATCCAGGGCACCAGCATACTGGTAAAAGGGTTTATCACTACTGGATCACATTAAGTCCATTTCCACCAAGCACTTTTCAAGGTAGCACATTTCTCCTAAACAAGAACATCAGTTCCTGGTTTGTTTTCACACTAGACATGTGACCATTACCAAAAATTACACTAAGTAATCTAATGTTCCACTTGAGTGAATACAACTGGGTATCAAATGTGTTTCCTGTGCAGCTAAAACGCTCCGGCTCGAAAAGACTGACCTAACTCGGAGTAGGAACTGAAAATTGTGCAAATCTAATGTGCAAATCTCAGCAGCCCTTCCTTCTCAGAGCTTAGATCCAGACTTAGTCAGACACCCTGGACCTTCCCTTCTATCACTTAACACACACAGGGAAATGACTGAATTGGTGATGAGAAACTTCATCTACAGATCTAGTACTACAGAGATAAAGTCTAATCTCTGGAGATCTGCAGCAGAAATAAGAAGGACAAAATCTCCTTATTATTCTCCAGCGCAGTCAACTCTGTCCAGTAAAAGACTGTGAAAATGAATCTGTGTCTAAAAGCAGCCTGGCTCAAGATTTGATAAAAAATGAATCAACTTCTAATTAAAGATGCATGAATTACATTTTATCAGTGGAAAAGCAGACTGTGGTTGTCAAAGTGCTCAAGCTATTAGGAGCGAACGCTCATTACCATCCTTTTTAAATCATTTTCATTAATTAAAAAGCACATCATAGGGACTTTCCCTTGTTGGACAAGGACACAGAGCAAAATAGATTAATTGCACAGCGAAACAGGAATAAGACATTTCATTCTGCTTAAAACCATAATGTTGTGCTCAAAGCAGGCTGGATTTCCTTAACAGCCCTGAGCAAAAGGCTTTCACAAAAATTCTGGAAAAAATAACAACAATAACAACAACAACAAACATAAAAAGTAATAAAACGAAATAAAATAATGAAATAAAATAAATTGAAAAAACTACATATATTCGTACAAAGTATAAATAAATTAATATTACGAAAAAAACAAAATAAAATATATACTATATATATTATAATTCTAATAAATATATATTATATAATTCATATAATAATATCAAATAAAAAAAACAGTAATAATGCAGTTAATGCAGGGTAGAAAATATATGTAGTATAATTGAATAAAAAATAATTCTAACAATTAAAAAAAATTGTATAAGAATAATTAAACAAAACTGAATATTTGATCATTTATAATATAAATAAAGCAATTTAAATATTTATATTGAAAAGAATACATAGAATAAATAAAGAAAGAAATTAACAAATTAATAATGAAAATGTAATAAAAATAAAGCTAAATATTCTACCATTAAATTGAAATAAAAATATATTAAATAACAATTGGCCTTTTTTGTGTGCACTAATTCTGAAAGATAAAAGCAAATATTTGTTTTTTCCTTCTTTTACCAACACAGGAATACAGTATAAAATAGAAATAAAATATACATCAAGTCAGGCTGATCAAGGGGTTCTGCTTGCTTAGAGTTAATGAGACCTACATGTGGAAGCTATGCAACAGCAGTTAGATGCTAATGAAGCTGAGACTAATTGCTCCAGCTACCTGTTTAAACACACACACTGGAGAGACTTCGTTGATGAATCTGAGTCCTTCATCACTATCTAAATGAAAAGTTCAGAGAGGATCGAGCGTCCGATTCCAGCCTCCGTTTCTCCTAAAACGTTCTGTTCAGGAGTCTGTTGAGAACGTAGCGTCCTCGTCTCGGCATGTGGAGACAGCTGGTGCTATTGAGTTGTACTGAGATGGAGTTAGAGAAATAGATTTTTTTTTAAAAGAGAGACTCGATTTAACAGATGTATAGAGATAGATCTGTGGCAGAAGATCGACGCGGCGCACGCCAAACAGATCTGAATTTTTCAAATGTTTTCAGCCTCGTTGTTTGTTATGGTTCCGTCACAGATAATGATTCAAGTCAGTTTCTGTTACCTCACGGCAGGTTATGTCTCTCGTTCCAGTAAACAAAATGAAATATTGATCGATGTTTAGCGACATAAAATAGACATGTTTCTATTTAATCTCGAGAGCTGAGAGAGAGAGAGAGAGAGAGAGAGAGAGAGAGAGAGAGAGAGAGAGAGAGAGAGAGAGAGAGAGAGACAGGTACAAATAAAGAGACACAGACAAAGAGAGACAGGCAGGCAGAAAGACAGACAGTGAGATAGACTGAGAGTGAGAGAGTGAGGGAAAGGGAGAGAGAGAGACAGAGTTAAATAGAGAGACAGATAGAAAGACAGACAGAGAGAGAGAGATTAGGGAGGGTGAGACATACAGAGAGACAGACAGAGATAGAAAAAGGGAGACAGACTGAGAGAAAGAGAGAGTGAGAGGTAGAGAGAGAGCAAGAGAGTAATATATAAAACCCAGAGGAAACAGCACAAGGTCAATAAGGACAAGGATGTTAAAGATGTTAAAATGTGCAGATTGATTACTTTCAAAATAAAAGACTTCTTTTTTGTATAAAACATACGGCTAAGTATGGTGACCCATTTAACCCATCCAAAGTGCACACACACACACACACACACACACACACACACACACACACACACACACACACACACACACACACACACACACACACACACTGTGAACACACACCCGGAGCAGAGGGCAGCCATTTATGCTGCGGTGCCCGGGGAGCAGTTGAGGGGGGGTTCAGTGCCTTGCTCAAGGGCACCTCAGTCGAGACTCAAACCCACAACCCACAAGTCAGACTCTGTAATCAATCGGCCACAACTTTCCCCAACTTTTCATTGTTTAATTTCTCTCAGTTTGTCAACACTAACAATCTTGTATTCATTACAGAACAATCTATCATACTTTTGATCCTTTTCTAGTTACATGCCTTTATATGCTTGTGAAAACAAATTTATTCATGTTCTGACTTTATCAGCTTTAGATTGTGTAGAGCGTCCATAATAGGGAACAAGCTGTACAAACTGTTACCATGGAAACATACGATCGATTTGAAATGAGATATACAGTATATCTCACAAAATGTTACATTATATGTGGAAATGACCATCATTTTATATACAAGCAGAAAAAAAACAATCTAACTACAGTGTGTCCTTTCGGTCTTTATGTAATTCAACATATCTAACTCTCAGAGAAGAAAAGACAGAAATTTTATGTTTTTCGGTGCTTTTCTATCGGGAGGTGGGTGGCGGTCCTGAAAAGGTCAACGAAATTTTGAACATGAAGGTAAGCAGACTTTTTCTGTGCCAGGAAAACTCCATCTGTATGGAGCGACGGAGGTGACGGAGAATAACAAACACACTACAGAGATGATCACTATTTTATTCTGGAATGAATCACAGGCAGTCTGTCGCATCCCTTGTCCCAATCTGCCACTGATTCGTTTTATAATTGAATGTGAGTGCCTTTCCTTTCCACGAGTCCCGAGTGTGGGTGTGCTTTACTGCTTTGCATGCATCAGGAATTCATGATGTTAAAAACACAGGGCATCCTTAACCTCATCTAAACTGCACTCTTTACTCCTCAATCTTTCAGCCCACTCATGCATGCAAAGTAGCAGCCAAAGCAGATACACAGCCACAAATATAGATATATAAATATATCCGTATCATTTATCACAGAGCCGACAACGGTCACCATGACCTCGAGTCAGAAAATGCCTCAATCTCCAAAAGACAACCTTTTCAGTGCAGATGAAAGCAGTCCAAGAATTCGATTACCCGCTTTTTAGAGGCTTCTGTGATGAACCCGAATGCTTCGGAATAGCGATCTTTTTCTAAAAGCATTTATTATGCATTCAGTGTGGCTCAAAAAGCAGGCAGTCACTTCCAAAGCAGCAATTCATACCATAAAGTGACTCTTAAAATACTTAAGTGGAAACGTTACAAATATGCAATTTTCCTGAACATAAAATGTCCCCTGGAAAACAGGAATTTGGTAAAGCTAGTGGTAAAGCTGATGGATTATTGCTCAGACGGTTGTGAGTTCAAATCCCAGGTCTGCCAAGCTGGGCCCCTGAGCAATGCCCTTAACCCTCAATTGCTCAATTGTATGAAACAATAATATTAAAAATGTAAGTCACTGAGCGGCACGGTGGCTTAGTGGTTAGTACGTTCGCCTCACACCTCCAGGGTCGGGGGTTCGATTCCCACCTCCGCCTGGTGTGTGTGGAGTTTGCATGTTCTCCCCGTGCCTCGGGGGTTTCCTTCGGGTACTCCGGTTTCCTCCCCCCGTCCAAAGACATGCATGGTAGGTTGATTGGCATCTCTGGTGTGTGAGTGAATGAGAGTGTGTGTGTGCCCTGTGATGGGTTGGCACTCCGTCCAGGGTGTATCCTGCCTTGATGCCCGATGACGCCTGAGATAGGCACAGGCTTCCCGTGACCCGACAAGTTCGTATAAGCAGTAGAAAATGAATGTAAGTAGCTCTGGATAAAGGTGTCTGTCAAATGCCATACATGTTTTCATAGCTTAAAGCTTGTTCATATGTAATACAGATTTGTGCTTAACATAGTCGTAGACCACTTTTAAAATATTCCTTTTCAAATTTTAGATGTTTATTTTCTAACGACAAAGACAATTTTATTTTGGCATATGAATATAAAGAGTGTATTAAAATATAGCATACAGTGCATTCAGAAAGTATTCACACCCCTTCACTATTTTCAATTTTATTATGTTTCAGCCAGATAATATAATCCTTCCAATTCACTTCATTTTTGTATTAAAAAGAAAAAAACTGAAATAATCACATGTACATAATTATTCAGACCCTTTTGAACAACACTGGAACTTTAGCTCAGATGCCTCCTATTTCTCTTGATCGTTGCTGAGATGTTTCTACACCTTGGTTCAAGTCCACCTGTGGTAAATTAAACTGATAGGACGTGCTTTGGAAATACACACACCTCTATATAGAAGTCCTCACAGCTGACAATGAATATGAGAGCAAAAACTATTACCTGCAGAGCTCAGACACTTCTAACATGGCAAGAAGATAACACGGAGAGGCTTAGGGACAACTCTAAATGTGCGAGAGTGGCCTAGACAGAGTCCAGACTTGTACCCTATTGAGCAGGTCTGTAGATGTCACTCATCTTTGCAGAATTGTTGTAATTCAGCCCCGTTGGAGAGTTTTTGAGTTTGAGCTGCCTTTTTAAGGTCATGCCACAGCATCTCAACAGGATTCGGGTCAGGACTCCAAAGTCTTCATTTTGTTTTTCTTCAGCCATTCAGAGGTGGACTTGCTGGTGTGTTTTGAATTATTGTGCTGCTGCAGAACCCAAGTTCGCTTCAGCTTGAGGTCACAAACAGATGACCGCACATTGTCCTTCAGGATTTTTTTGGTAGACAGTAGAATTCATGGTTCCATTTATTACAGCAAGTCTTCATTGCAGCAAAACAGCCCCAGACCATCACACTACCACCACCATATTTTACTGTTGGAATGATGTTCTTTTTCTGAAATGCGGTGTTACTTTTACACAAGATGTAATTGGGGACTCACCTTCCAAAATTTTAAACTTTAGTCTCGTCACTCCACAGAGTATTTTCCAAAATGTCTTGGGAATCATGAAGATGATTTCTGGCAAATCTGACACGAGCCTTTATGTTCTTTTTGCTCAGCAGCGGTTTTCATCTTGGCCATTTTTGCCCACTCTCTTTCTTACAGTGGAGTCATGAACACTGACCTTATCTGAGGCAAGTAAGGCCTTCAGTTCTTTGGATGTTGTTGTGGGGTCTTTTGTGACATCTTGGATGAGTCGTCACCACGCTCCTGGGGTAATTTTGGTAATTTTGGTAATTTTTGAAAACACTTTTTCACACAGGGCCATGTGGGTTTGGAATTTGTTTTTCCTTATCAGTGGAAACCTTCATTTAAAAACTACATGTTGTGTTTACTTGTGTTATCTTTTACTGATATTTAAATTTGTTTGACAATCTGAAACATTAAAGTGTGAAAAACGTGAAAAAAAAAATCAGGAAGGGGCAAACACTTTTTTTTACACCACTGTAAATGTTAGATAAATAAATATACATATTAATACAAACATTTACTTCATACCTATATTTATTTGATTTGATATTATGTCTGATCTGATCTGTCTCATGCTTTCCCAGTTTTTAATACTTAATGCTTTCTATACTCAAACTCTACAATTCCATAATAAACAAATTTAAATAAAATATATATAAATAAATATAAATAAATACTTTTAATCCGAACTCTTACTTCAATCCTCTGTGATAAAATCTTCATTTCGGGTTAGCATTTCAGACTGTTTTACTTGACTGTTTTTATCCCATAATGTTACATCCTGTTACTATCAAAAATAATTGCTTTAAGTTATTTTTAATCTCCTGAAGTTACTAACTGCTTAAACTTATTCCACAGCAAACCGATTACAGTTTTTTTAAACATGAGATATATCTATTTTAAAGTTCTATACAAAATGTACACATAGTCCTCCGTTATTCTACAACAATAACTGATTTATACAATAACTGTATTTCCCAGACTCTTACAGTCCACTTAGGTTTGTGCTTCCTAACAGGAGAAATGAGTATACATATAAAAAATATTCTCATCCCATCAGCACTGCTAAAAATATTAGCACAGAGCACTATTAAGGCGATAAGAATTTTTTTTTCATTTCCAAAAGCACCGCATACAACGATTGACAAATAGAAGAAAACAATCTCCAGCTGATCACATGACAGCATCATGGGATCGAAACCCTGAACCCCTGACCCTGTAGTTTGTGGAAAAGTTTATCCATCATCCAGGTCATGAGCCTGTTTTTTTGCAAGCTTAGGCAAACACACCGCAATCCAAACAAAACCCGTAGTACAGATTTCTGAAACAAACCAAGTGTTAAAACACAGTCTAGCAGCAGATGAGTTACGGTTCAGCACAGAGTGCATAAATAACATCTTGATTTGCTAAGTGGGTCTGTGCAGCAGGAGCGATGAAGTGATTTTATCCCTGACAAAACATGGACCTTGTTGCAGCGGTAAAGTACAACAAGCAGCACACTGTTATTTAACCAAAATTTTACATTCACAGCTTGCTGTCTCTCCTGTAATTCTGAAGTCACTGCTATTTATAGGTAAAATAAAAGCTAGACCAACAAAGACCATTGATTTGAAAAGCTCTTGGCAGGAGTGAAATAATCTCTTCACCACACATTACTGGTCCACATTGTGAGCTTGTCAACACATATTTAAAAAAAAACACTCTTTACATAAAACCTTACACTGAGGTCTCAATTTATTGGTTACTACAAGAGCATAGTCGAGCTGTGTGAACATGCTAGCAGGGCAAAGCTTGTCTGGGTTTCAGAGATAAAAAAAAGACTTTAAGTGAAGGTTGCACTTTTAGCAATTTCTTCAGAAATGACATACCAATAATGTGTAATAATCCCTCTTAAAGTTATCCACCTAGCATAAGATCGGACTGCGTTAACGTTTCTGCTAGTAACCTGACAGGATTTATCTATCTATCTATCTATCTATCTATCTATCTATCTATCTATCTATCTATCTATCTATCTATCTATCTATCTATCTAACTATCTAACTAACTAACTAACTAACTAATTCTATTCAGCTGGCTAACTTGAGCTAACCTGACAGGATTTCTGAAAGTCTCTCACATGATTTCTGGCATTTGAGCAGATTTGTTAGTGATGTCGATAACTAGCTAATATCAGCTAATCAGACCTCTTTTCTGAGAGGAGTTTCAGGTTAATTCAAGTTTAGATTTCAGAAAACCATTTTAATACACTGTACATTTCTTAAGTGAGGATATAAATGAGTATCCACATATAGCATCCAGGAGCCTGCTAGTCAGAGAGATTTAGGCATTCTTAATTAAAGCATCATTTAGCGAAAGCAGACGCAAGGTCACTGGAGGCTTTACTGAGGAAACTATTTCTTCAGCGGTGCGTAAAAGCCCGGCTAGCTGCCGGAAGGAGCTGAGGTGTGGATTTGATACCTGACAGCACCTTAATTCTTCATTATTTCCACTTCTCTGATTTGAGGATGAGGGAGAGTGGATTGGACGTTCCATAAGGACCGGAGCACCAACGTGCCAAGATTCTGCCCTTCTCAAAATGCCTCAGTGGTGCAGGTAGTGAGGGAGATGAAAGTGAAGCAGCAAAGCAGAAATGATACACACGTGTGTGTGTGTGTGTGTGTGTGTGTGTGTGTGTGTGTGTGTGTGTGTGTGTGTGTGTGTGTGTGTGTGTGTGTGTGAGTGTGTGTGAGTGTACTGTAGGTGGGTAAATGTGTGAACTTAGCTCTGTGAAGAGGTGTTATAGAATGATTTGATGATATATTGTGTACTTTTTCAGTAATTTTTCCTTTTTTTCCCCTCTAAATTCAAACCTACAGGTCGTAAACTCTGATGTTAAGACCAAACTGAACATTAACTCAGTATCAGCATTTAATCAAAGCAGCACAAGCACTGACTTTATTTACAGTAATAAACTTTCTCCCCTCTGTGTCTATACTGTCATGTACTGTTGACTCATTTCTCACCTAAGAACCATTGCAGGGATTTTTTTTCATATATTATGCAAATAAACCTGACCTTTTGCTTAGCATTTCACCGTACAGAGCTACGATTCATTGTTCAGAAAACAAATCTTTTTTACTCTATTTAAACAGAGCTAAATTATTCATTCCATCAGTGTAGCCACAACATTGCAGCCACAACAGCACATGTTGTGCATAATTTTCAAATAAGCACCATCTGGCATTGACTGAAAATTCAAATCTGCATGTGTCTGAGAAACATCATAAGCTGAATAAATAAACAACACATCTCCACCATTCTGATAATCACAATTTATATTTAATTAACAATAATTCAGTGTAATTACGATCAGAAAGCTTACCCGTTATTGAACATTGTTGTGAGATTATCAAAACTAATATCCCAAACACTGCTCACACAAGAGATAATCATATTAATAACAGTGGTAAAGGTGATAAGAATTGTACTAAATATAATAGTATTAGTAGTCATCCTCATAGTATTAGTAGTCATAATAGTTTGTAATTGTGATTGTTGTATTTGTAATATTGTTATTATTATACTATTTGTATTTGTATTATTATATTGTACGTATTAAGCTGTAGTATTAATAGTTAAACAGTATCATTATTAATAGTAGTAGTAATAAAAGTAACAGTAGAAGCAGTAATGCTAGTAGATTTACAAAAAAACAGTAGTTTTATAGTAGTAACGTTAAAAGTAATAGTAATAATAGTTGTTGGAGTAGCAAGAAACAGTAGTAGTAACATTAGTATTAGTGTCGGTAGTAACAGCGGTACTGGTAAAAAAAAAAGTATCAATAGATCTATTGGTTGTAAATGTAGCACTACTGGTGTAGGTTTAGTAGAAATAAAAGTAATACTAACAGTATTATTATTATTATTATTATTATTATTATTATTATTATTATTATTATTATTATTATCAGTAGTAGTAGTAATAGTAGTAGTAGTAGTAATAGTAGTAGTAGTAGTAGTAATAGTAGTAGTAGCACTAGTGGTAGTAGTAATAAGAGATTCAATTCAGTTCAAATTATTATTATTATTATTATTATTATTATTATTATTATTATTATTATTATTATCGGTAGTAGTAGTAGTACTAGTAGTAATAGCGGTAGTTGTAGTAATAGTAGTAGTAATAGTAGTAGTAGTAATAGTAGTAGTAGTAGTAGCACTAGTGGTAGTAGTAGTAGGAGATTCAATTCAGTTCAAATTTACAGAACATAAGAAACAGCATACAAGAAATTTTATTTATTTATTTATTTATTTATTTATTTATTATTATTATTATTATTATTATTATTATTATTATTATTATTATTATTATTATTATCAGTAGTAGTAGTAGTAGTAATAGTAGTAGTAATAGTAGTAGTAGTAATAGTAGTAGTAGTAGTAGCACTAGTGGTAGTAGTAGTAAGAGATTCAATTCAGTTCAAATTTACAGAACATAAGAAACATCATACAAGAAATGTTATTATTTATTTATTTATTTATTATTATTATTATTATTATTATTATTATTATTATTATTATTATTATTATTATTATTATTATTATTATTATTATCAGCAGTAGTAGTAGTAGTAGTAATAGCGGTAGTTGTAGTAATAGTAGTAGTAATAGTAGTAGTAGTAGTAGTAGTAGTAGTAGTAGTAGCACTAGTGGTAGTAGTAGTAAGAGATTCAATTCAGTTCAAATTTACAGAACATAAGAAACATCATACAAGAAATTTTATATTATACGAAGATAATACAGAACATAATACAGAAAATAATACTAGACTTCTATTTAAATGTGCTTGTATTTATCCCAATAAACAAGTCTGAGGTATATTAATTATATTAAGAATATCAGTATTAGTAGACATAGTGGTGGTAAATTTAGTACTACTGGTGTATGTTTAGTAGAAATAGAAGTAATACTAACATTATTATTATTATTATTATTATTATTATTATTATTATTATTATTATTATTATTATTATTATTATTATTATCTGTAGTACTAGTAGTAAGATTAGTAATGGTAATAGTGGTAGTGATAGTAATGGTAGTAGTAGTGGTAATATTAGTAATAGTAGTAGAATAAGTAGTATAGTATAGTCATAGTACTAGTAGTCGTGTTTGCAACATTCTGACCAACACTAATCAAGCTTTACCTTCACTACACTTTTACCTTTATTGTAACTTTACTTTTTTTTTGCATATATTTGTTACTGCATGACTAACAGATTGTGAAATGCTAGATTAAAAGTCATGAATTGCATCAGTGGAAGGCAGGGATGGTTTCACTTCTTCATGCTGTGAGATTTATCGTTTCAAATGTCACAACAGGATAGTTATGGTTTTGTTGTCATTTAGAGAACTACAGTAAATGCGGTTCAAATTTCACACAAAGTAGATATTTAGGTGAGAAATTGTTTCCTAGAATTGACAAAATAACAGGTGTGTGTGTGTGTGTGTGTGTGTGTGTGTGTGTGTGTGTGTGTGTGTGTGTGTGTGTGTGTGTGTGTGCACTCTCATATCATTTTCTATTCCTACTGATTAACAGCAGGCCAACGTCATGCTGCTGATAATGACATTAGCCATATGGGTTCCATGCAGCCAAATAGACATGGATTTATTTACTGATGATCTCCGTAACCGAGAGCTCAGCCTTTACATAAAACACTGTTTATTTACTTTACCTGGTTTATATGTGCAGTGAGTGTATAGTATACTGTGTCATGAAGCAGCCTGTATAGCATGGGTTGCCAGGTTGTGTTCAAAGAACCTCAAACTTTGTAAAGCTTCTGCTCTGTTGTAATCTGCATTAGCTGAACAAGCAAATAAAGATATTAGGTGTTATTTACATGCAAATTGCCCAGATGTCAGATGAATAAGGAATTATCTTTACTATAGATTTCACAGGCAATCCAGACTTGCAGTAACTTGAGATACATTTTATAGGCACCCCAATTCCAAAATAAACACCATGAACAATGTGAGAGGCAAAACAATAGCATTTATCATCATCTTCATCATCGTCATCATCATCATCATCATCATCAAATTCTCTTAGCAGAAACGCAAAACTCACATATTCACCATTGCATTGGTGCATTTAATTGTCTGATTTACCACCACGTTTCTGCTGTTTTCTCAAGCCTTCTCAAGCTCCTGTCATCTTAATAGTGGTCAAAGGTTTTCTGGTCCAGGAGAAGCATGCTTTGGCTCTAACCTATGCTAGAACAGTTGGCACATCAAGTATAACCCCAGCTTAAGAGTATAGATGCAAGGAACATTACAACAAAGGCAGGTCAACAAAATTCCTGGTATCTTTAACAGAATGTGTTTTGGATTCCTCTCTGAAAGTCATAGCTTACAAGGTTCCTTGAGAGTGACCAGTGACATTTTACTTCCACATTACTAAAGATCCCTGTATCCTGAATACTAACCTCTCCTTCACCATTACTTCCTCTTTAGATGTTATATAAAGCCAGTAATCATCATGAAGTCTCGCTAACATCTAAGACTGATTGTTATTGCTGAGCTCTTGACCAATGGCTTGTTTAATACCTACTCTTTGTCTGAATTAAGGGTTAAACCATGAAACTTTTAATCCCCTTCAGTAGTGTAAAGATGTGACGATACCTGTCTTGGTGTCCTCTCTGATTTGCTCCTGCACCACTCCCAGTCAGTCAGCTCAATCTTGCGACACTCCTCGTGTGAGAGCCTCCTCTCCGGACCGTCAAAAACCGAAGAACTGTCGAGGTTCAGGTCCTCCCCGTCACAGCCCGAAACAGCTGGAGACACCTTTCCAAAAGCGTCCTGCTCCACCGAGTTCAGCTGCTCTGGGGCTTCTGTTCTCACCTGCCGTGATGCACTGTCCAAGAGGAGCTTTCCGTGGAGGGAGCAGTCCTCCTCTTCTTCCACCACCATCTTCTTGAAGTCACGTGAGGCCAGACTCGTAATCTGCCCACTGCTTAGAATAGCGACTCGGCTTTTAGAGAAATCGTGATCATACAGGCTGCTGTAGCACGGCTTCTCCACAGAGGGTGAGGTTGTGTGAGGTATCTTGTAAATGCCATAACCTTGCTGAAAGGAGAGGTTGAATTCAAACCTCCTTTTATGCACTGAAAAAGACAGAAATAAGTGACACACAGTTCTTTATACACACAGTCATTCCAGATATGAGCAATGCGTGTCCACGTGCAGGTTATTAAAAACTCACTAGCCGAAGAGACGGAACCGACATCCTGACCGCAGTTGATGAAACAGCCGCAGGGAAGATGAATCCAGCGCTCTGAGAGACAGAACACCGGGGTGACAGCGGCTGAGAGCAAGGTCAGGAAGAAGCACAGCGTCTCCACAGACGAAGAGTGCACCCGAATGATGTGGCTGACCAGGATCTGCGTCTGAAAAGGCAACATTAATATTATTACAAAAGGAAGAAACATCTCTTTTGGGTTTGAATTTGGACAGTTATATTTGTTCAAGGGGACACTGTAGCTTAGAGGTTAGCGTGTCTGACTTCTGGGGTTGGGGGTTTGTAGAGTGTATATGTTCTCCAGTACTTCAGGGGTCTCCTATGGATTTTCTAGTATCCAGTCCAAAGACATGCATTGTAGGCTGTTTGGCATTTCTAAATTATATGTGTGTGTGTGTGTGTGTGTGTGTGTGTGTGTGTGTGTGTGTGTGTGTGTGTGTGTGTGTGTGTGTGTGTGTGAAAGAGAGAGATGTACAGTACTACAGACACACCTGTGATGGACTGGCACCTTGCCCTTGGTGTCCCCTGCCTTGTCCCCAAGGTCCCCTTGGATAGACTCCAGGTTCCCTGTGACAATGTGTAGGATAAACGCTATGTCTGGAAAATGGATGACTGGATGTTTTGTGTGAACAGTGGACCTGACCTCACTGTTGTATGTTGAACACTCAATTCTGATTAGACAGAAGGTGTTTCTTTTCATCTTAATATAAAAATAGAGAAGCTGTTGGAGGAACGACTTGTCTTGCAAATGTTTCACTACATTAAAGGTTACTATAGATGGATAAAAAGAATGACATGTTGGGAATCGAAATAAAATCGACTTCAGTGTGAAAAGCACAACAGTGGCCTCTTACACCATCCTGTATTTATTATGTTCCTATTACAGCATGCCCATGTGGTTTAAGCATGAGATACATACAGTATATCAAACCTTATTGTT
>NC_062530.1:24660035-24687535 GCF_022655615.1 Tachysurus fulvidraco
CATTAGAGAAGACATTTTGTGTAATTCATAATCTTTTTCATCTACAGCAAGGACTTGGCAGTGGCAGGGGAAAATGAAATCATTTTAGACACACACACACACACACCCCCACCCATCCACCCACGCACACACACACGCACACACACACACTTTCAGTGAACGTGAATGCATCGACTGACCTTGTCTCTCCTCATAATAAATAGAACGAATATGAAAGTTTGAGCTTGAGAAACTGAGTCGAACTGAGTGAAAATAATAAGTAACCCAGGCTTCAAATGCTGTGTCTGTTAAACTACTACTGATTGCACAAGGAATAAATGCATCAGTGTCATGCTGGGGTATGAAAGTAATCAACCACACGGTGCTGTATTCAAGCAGAGTTGCAATAAGCAGAATAAAGTAATGAAATGAACACCACCAAGTGTTTCATTGGTTCTTCTATATCACAAACATGACATTTCTGTCATCACCCTACATGCCCTGCTGCTCTGGAGATGCTCTGAACCTGTCGTCTAGCCGTAGCAATTTTTTTCCCGATGGTCAAAAGGGGGTTCAGATCCTTACACGTCCCTGTTCTTTCCACTTCCAACACATCCACTTCCTGTCTGAACTGACTATTCTCTTCCTGTCAATAAATCCTGCACCTTGAGAAGTGCCACTGTCATGACATTACCAACATTGTTCACTTCATTTGTTACTGGTATTAATGTTATGGCTGGTGGAATAAATAAGAAATATGCTCAAGGTTGTGTGTGTGTGTGTGTGTGTGTGTGTGTGTGTGTGTGTGTGTGTGTGTGTGTGTGTGTGTGTGTGTGTGTGTATAGGAGGTCTTGTGAGATTTATAATCATGTCAAGTTTTTTTCACAGCTATCTGTGTAAAGTGGCTTGAAATAAAACAACCAGGCATGTGCCAAGATAATTTACTGTGTGTGTGCGTGTGTGTGGAAAAGGTGCACGAATATATGACAATTTTCAATACTGTCATCACACACACACACACACACACACACACACACACACACACACACACACACACACGCACACGCACACGCACACTCACACAATTTAATAAATCAACAGTATATCTAATAATCTCATATCTATTTTAATTACACTGAGCCATATTTCATCGCAGTACCGGTTTCTTCAGCCAGCTCTCCTGTAGCAATGATTCTAGCTGAATTTTGTTACTGATGTATTATTTCTTTATTAATGACTAATAAAGTGGGAACACAAACACTCAGCTTTTATCACACACACATGTTTACGCCACACTTCACTTACACACCTTCTTTGTTTCTGTACGTTATACATTCAGCAGCAGAGCTCACGGCTGTTATGTGGAAGTGTTTAAGGCATCTAAGGAACTCATTTCATCTCCTTCTCTCGCTTTCACACACTCACACACACACACACACACACACACACACACACACACACACACACACACACACACACACACACACACACACACACACACAAACACACACACACACACACACGCACGCAATCTGAAGCACTGAAGGAATAGAGAAATAGAGAAAGAAATAGAGGCCATTGAAAATCTCAGATATTCATATTCACTCATCAATACACACACACACACACACACACACACACACACACACACACACACACACACACACACACACACACACACACACACACACACACACACACAATCTCTCTCTCTCTCTCTCTCTCACACACACACACACTCTCTTTCTGTCTTTCTCTCTCTCTAGCACACGCACACACACACACACACACACACACACACACACACACACACACACACACACACACACACACACACACACACACACACACATAGAGAAGTGGTATATGAATACATTATTCAGATTGAACAGATGATGTGTTCAAAATGGATGCAAACACAGGAGGGGCACGATTTGTTAGAGATCAGCACATGTGCTGAACTACAGGTGTGTGTATAGAGACTGTGTACTGTGTGTACTGAGACTGTGTACTGAGACTGTGTACTGTGTGTACTGAGACTGTGTACTGAGACTGTGTACTGTGTGTACTGAGACTGTGTACTGAGACTGTGTACTGAGACTGTGTACTGTGTGTACTGAGACTGTGTGCTGTGTGTACTGAGACTGTGTGATGTGTGTACTGAGACTGTGTACTGTGTGTACAGAGACCGTGTGCTGTGTGTATAGAGACTGTGTCTGTGTGTACTGAGACTGTGTCTGTGTGTACTGAGACCGTGTGCTGTGTGTACTGAGACTGTGTGATGTGTGTACTGAGATTGTGTCTGTGTGTACTGAGACTGTGTCTGTGTGTATAGAGACTGTGTCTGTGTGTATAGAGACTGTGTCTGTGTGTCTGTGTGTACTGAGACTGTGTCTGTGTGTACTGAGACTGTGTCTGTGTGTACTGAGACTGTGTCTGTGTGTATAGAGACTGTGTCTGTGTGTACTGAGACTGTGTCGGTGTGTACTGAGACTGTGTATGTGTGTACTGAGACTGTGTCTGTGTGTACTGAGACTGTGTCTGTGTGTACTGAGACTGTGTCTGTGTGTACTGAGACTGTGTCTGTGTGTACTGAGACTGTGTACTGTGTGTACTAAGACTGTTTCTGTGTGTACTGTATAGAGACTGTGTCTGTGTGTATAGAGACTGTGTACTGTGTGTAAAGAGACTGTGTACTGTGTATACTGAGACTGTGTCTGTGTGTATAGAGACTGTGTCTGTGTGTATAGAGACTGTGTACTGTTTGTATTGAAACCGTGTACTGTGTGTACTGAGACTGTGTACAGTGTTTACTGAGACTGTGTCTGTGTGTACTGTATAGAGGCTGTGTCTGTGTGTATAGAGACTGTGTACTGTTTGTATCGAAACCGTGTACTGTGTGTACTAAGACTATGTACTGTGTGTACTGAAACTGTGTCTGTGTGTACTGAGACTGTGTCTCTGTGTACTGAGACTGTGTCTGTGTGTACTGAGACTGTGTACTGTGTGTAATGACACTGTGTGTGTGTGTGTACTGAGATTGTGTACTGTGTGTAATGAGACTGTGTGTGTGTGTACTGAGATTGTGTACTGTGTGTACTGAGACTGTGTCTGTGTGTACTGAGATTGTGTCTGTGTGTACTGAGACTGTGTCTGTGTGTACTGAGATTGTATCTGTGTGTACTGAGATTGTGTCTGTGTGTACTGAGACTGTGTCTGTGTGTACTGAGATTGTGTCTGTGTGTACTGAGACTGTGTCTCTGTGTACTGAGACTGTGTACTGTGTGTACTGAGACTGTGTACTGTGTGTATAGAGACTGTCTGTGTGTACTGAGACTGTGTACTGTGTACTGAGACTGTGTACAGTGTTTACTGAGACTGGGTACTGTGTGTATAGAGACTGTGTACAGTGTTTACTGAGACTGGGTACTGTGTGTACTAAGACTATGCACTGTGTGAACTGTATAGAGGCTGTGTCTGTGTGTACTGAGACTGTGTCTGTGTGTATAGAGACTGTGTCTGTGTGTATAGAGACTGTGTCTGTGTGTATAGAGACTGTGTCTGTGTGTGTCTGTGTGTATTGAGACGGTGTACTGTGTGTACTGAGACTGTGTACTGTGTGTATAGAGACTGTGTACTGTGTTTACTGAGACTGGGTACTGTGTGTACTGAGACTGTGTCTGAGTATACTGAGACTGTGTCTGAGTGTATAGAGACTGTGTACTGTGTGTATAGAGACTGTGTCTGTGTGTGTCTGTGTGTACTGAGACGGTGTACTGTGTGTACTGAGACTCTGTACTGTGTGTATAGAGACTGTGTACTGTGTGTACTGAGACTGTGTCTGTGTGTATAGAGACTGTGTCTGAGTGTACTGAGACTGTGTCTGTGTGTACTAAGACTTTGTTTGTGTGTGTCTGTGTGTACTGAGACGGTGTACTGTGTGTACTGAGACTCTGTACTGTGTGTATAGAGACTGTGTACTGTGTGTACTGAGACTGTGTCTGTGTGTATAGAGACTGTGTCTGAGTGTACTGAGACTGTGTCTGTGTGTACTAAGACTTTGTTTGTGTGTACTGAGACTGTGTACTGTGTGTATAGAGACTGTGTCTGTGTGTGTCTATGTGTACTGAGACGGTGTACTGTGTGTACTGAGACTGTGTCTGTGTGTATAGAGACTGTGTACTGTGTGTACTAAGACTTTGTTTGTGTGTACTGAGACTGTGTAGTGTGTATAGAGACTGTGTCTGTGTGTGTCTGTGTGTACTGAGACGGTGTACTGTGTGTGTCTGTGTGTACTGAGACGGTGTACTGTGTGTACTGAGACTTTGTACTGTGTGTATAGAGACTGTGTACTGTGTGTACTGAGACTGTGTCTGTGTGTATAGAGACTGTGTCTGTGTGTGTCTGTGTGTACTGAGACTCTGTACTGTGTGTATAGAGACTGTGTACTGTGTGTACTGAGACTGTGTACTGTGTGTATAGAGACTGTGTCTGTGTGTCTGTGTGTACTGAGACTGTGTCTGTGTGTATTGAGACTGTGTCTGTGTGTACTGAGACTGTGTCTGAGTGTACTGAGACTGTGTCTGTGTGTACTAAGACTTTGTTTGTGTGTACTGAGACTGTGTACTGTGTGTACTGAGACTCTGTACTGTGTGTATAGAGACTGTGTACTGTGTGTATAGAGACTGTGTCTGTGTGTGTCTGTGTGTACTGAGACTGTGTACTGTGTGTATAGAGACTGTGTCTTTGTGTGTCTGTGTGTACTGAGACTGTGTACTGTGTGTATAGAGACTGTGTCTGTGTTTACCTGAAGTTATTTAAAGATCACATCACACTTACATTGCACTTAGGTGAACAACGTTCAACAAATGCACACATTTTATTTTTAACCACAAGGATCAAGTTTTAAAACTAGAGAACAATAATAGGTTTCATCGGGGTGCCAATACCTATGCAAGGCACTGTAACATCAACAGACAGATTCTCTTATCTAAATCTCAATCTGAATCACCAGGATCTTTGTGTGTCTATCTGTGGATGTTCCCTCAGCCTGAGGCTCAGATATTAAGACTCTAAGAATTCAATGTTTGCTCATCCAGCTCATTATGGTTATTATTATCTCCACAACTTCAAATTATCTCTCCAACTTCACATCACGCCTGCCTTCACTGACTGTTATTAGCATAAAAGCTTTTTTTCCACATGATCGCAAACCTTCCCTCCTTCCTCCTGTCCTTTCCTTCCTTCCTCACACTTAGTAGCGCATGCTTTTATTTTTCCACACCATTTTCAAATACATGATTCATTTATTTTCACTTCTGATCTCTACACCGTCTCACTACACCCCCGTATTGTCTGCATGTTGTGTGAGCTTTGTACATGACAAAAAAAACAGCTTCTGCTATTTGCATGATTATATCTACGACACAAAGAGCACACTCTCTTAGTTAAGCGTGTGATGTGGAAATTATGAAAGAGTAAACAGCAGTAGAATATTAATGAAGACATTCCCTAATCATTCATGGCTGAAGGTCAGAGGAGACACACACACACACACACACACACACACACACACACACACACACACACACACACACACACACACACACACACACACACACACACACGGTGGCACAAAACAAACAGCTCCATAATGACCCGGAATACATTCAGCAAGAAAAGAAAATGTCGTTCAATACACGTAAAATAAAATATTGACGATAGCAGCCGTTCTGATGAGAGTGCAGTTGCACATGGCGTTAAGGTTAATACTTATGAACTTGTTCTAATACCTTGTTGTTTCTATAGTAACAGTTTAGACAGGAATGGGGTGAAGGTTATGTTGTGCGTAAACACATTTCACAACATGTTGATATGAAGTTTTATGGATGGAGATGTTAATGTAACATTTATGGAAGGAGTCTCCAGTGTTAGAGCTTGGTAACAGGCACGGGAGAGATGAAGTCTTCAGGACGGACAAGGGCACACTTTGCAGTGGGGTGATTATGGAGTACGAGGATCCAGATTAGGGTTAAGTGTTAATGCCTATGGTCCCATTACAGGCAGAATGATTAATGATTGCCTAGTTGCACTTCCACTAAGTTCCTCATTTAAACAGATATTTTTGTTGTTTCTATATTTAATATATTTAAGATTATTATTACAGTACGATCATATAATCACAGTTATTATGCAGAGGTTTTGTTATAGTCTGATAAAAAATGTCTGATTTGGCTGTTTTTTTTTATGCAATGGAGCTTGTGAAGTCTTTTGCGAAGTCAAAACTGCAGAAAATCTGTGGTCATTTTCACTCAGAATATTAGGGAGATTTTGCCGTAATACCTCTGACTGGATGAAAATGATTATAGTATTATTAAGTTTCCTGACCTTGCCTATGGACGTTCAAAACAATTCTCTACTAACCTGCAATAACATTCTTGCATTTGGCTCCAAACTATTTTCCAGAGTCCTTTTTCCTTCAAGTGTTTACCAAAAGTTTCAAGGCATTCTAGGTCAGAGCTGGAAAGACACAGCAAGCTGCACTTTTAGACTTATGTCTGCTCTCCTGAGGGAGACGTGTCGTGGGTACTGATTCATTGCATTCTACAAAGAGAGAAAGACAGAGAGACAGAAAGAGAGAGATATAGAAAGAGAGATAGATAGATAGAGACTGTTGAAACTTTTCTGTGAAATATTCTCCAGCCTGCAGTGGGCTGTACATGTATACACTCACTGTACAAGCCATTCAGACGGCTAAGATGCCTGCTTATTGTCTCAGTGGTGAACTTGTGTGATAGAACAATTGAATAATCTCTGTTTGCATAATTGTACACTCTGGGCTGAAACGAAATCAGCCCCAGCCTCCTTCCTGGCATCTTTATCCTATTCTGAAACACCTGCTTTTTATACAGCCATCGTTGGTGTTGTTGCACTTTAAAATAATGGAAATGTGATAACAAATCAAAAAGATTTTGCTAAATGGGAGGGGCTTAGCCAAGCTGGCCCATTTGTACCAGTTAATCCAAGAATATGAAGCGGTAATACACTTCTCCTTAAATATTCTCACCTACAAAAGCTCTGGATGAATTATTGAAAGAAGAAAACAAGCTGAAGATTAAACTCGTGTAAGGTGAAGCAGAAAAGAGAGGAGTATTTAAAGTAAATACAAGAGGGAAAAAAAGGGCTGCGTATTTAAAGCGTAACCTTTACTGAGCCATCTGCAGACTGGCCACTGCATGGGGTACGAACGCCCACGGTGTCAGGCTCCATTCGGTCGAGAGTGATCACTGTGTGCACTGTGCGTCATGCGGTATGACGTGAGCATATGTCAGAGTGTGTGTGTGTGTGTGTGTGTGTGTGTGTGTGTGTGTGTGTGTGTGTGTGTGTGTGTGTGTGTGTGTGTGTGTGTGTTTGCTAGAAAGTGATTTTACAGTATTGTGTATTCGAGTTACCTGACTGATACTTACAATATAATGTCACCAGAACTATTTATTTATTTATTTATCTATTCATTCATTCATTCATTCATTCATTCATTCATTCATTCATTCATTCATTTTTGCCTGTACCTAAATGGCTGATTTCTGTTTTATTTGTACTGCAGACTGTTTTTCTGAATAAATTTTGAGTTCTTGAATCTGATTGGTCAGATGGTGTTGATCTGGAAGCAGTGCAGCTGTAAATCACAGGATTATAATCAATGCTCTCACTTTAGTTTGTTATTGTTTTGAGAAAAATCAGGTGGACAAGACACACAAGCTATAGCATATAATAATAATAATAATAATAATAATAATAATAATAATAATAATAATAATAATAATAATAATAATAATAATAAGAAGAAGAAGAAGAAGAAGAAGAAGAAGAAGTGAAACATGTATCTAATAAATAAAAGTGTAAAGGTTTTCTGTAAAGAGATGGTTATTTGACGTCTAAGGAAAGAGTCTCAGGAGTGTCTGTGCTTTGTTCCATCTTCGTCATTCTGTTTTCTGTCTATATCATTTTCTATTCCGTTTTCAGAACTTTAATTTTCCTTTGCATTATTTTGTTTTCCATCTTTAGCAATTTGATTTCTTGCTAAAATGACAAATCGGTGTTTTCTTGTTTTATTAACTTAGTGGTACTTAGGCTAGTGTTGGAATTACTGTTTACAGCTACTAAGAAACTGATGTCAACAAATTATTTAATAAATTCATATTGAATGTGTATTTATACTAAATTATTGAATGCTTGATTTTGTTGACAACGTAATTAATAATTAAAACAAAACAATAATGTGGATTTTCAAACAGAAAAACTACTGATGCTGTTTAAAAAAAAATAAAAAATCCAGCTCAAAGAGCTCAAGGAAGTTGATTCCTTGAATGTCAAATTAGATCCGGTTTGCAAATACTCCTACATAAATCTGCCATTTTCCAGGTGATTACGGCAAAGAGAAGCAAACTATTGTCTGTGTATGAAACAGCACTCATTTTCAACTCTTTAGCATATAGACAGATTCGATCACATTCACACAGACTGACTGGAGCAAGCTGAAGGTTACAGATGTGTCAGATATGAAGTTGTATAACAAACAAAATCTAAAGTGTCAGCTTTTGAACAGTTGTTTCATGCGGTTAAGACGTACGAAAAGAAATCACAAGCAACTGTCATTCATTTGTCTTTCTTTCGTAGCACAAAAGCTGGTTTGTACAGAGCTTCTGAAGGTCAGTGAATGCGAACAGATCTGGTTTAAGATGGAAGACGGAGTCTTCCCTTTTTCTTTCTCTTCACTATTATAAACAAAGTTTGATTACTTCTATCTATCTATCTATCTGTCTGTCTGTCTGTCTGTCTGTCTGTCTGTCAGTCCGTCCGTCCGTCCGTCCGTCCGTCCATCCGTCCGTCCGTCCATCCATCCATCCATCCATCCATCCATCCATCCATCTATCTATCTTAACAAACCAAGAATTTTATATCTAAGGTTCAGACTCACACAGCTTAGTGTTTTTTAGTTGTTGCATGATTGTGCATGTTTTTTTTTTTTTTTAACAGAATGATTGAAATATTAAAAAACTATACAAATAATATACGTAATTGTTACAGGAAGTGCAGACAGTATATTATAATGAGAACTAAAAAATGAAGACAAAGGACTGGAATACAGCAAAACATGCCAAGGCAAAGGAAATACGACATGGAAACAAACAAACAAACAAACAAACAAAAAATATATACATATATAGAACGTAAACAGGGTTATTAATTAGATGAACACAAAACAGGTGTACGCAAGCAAAATAAAACGTGGAGAACAAAAAACGAAGACAGTGAATTATGGTGGCCTCTGGTGGTCATAGAGGGAATTACACATTCAATACACGGTTTGTTTAAATGTTTAATAAATAAATCAAAAGCACTAGCTAGAAGTGTTGTAAGGATTAGTGTTAGAACAATGAAAGTATTTTTCAGAACTGAGACATCAGTGTCCCAATAAATAGTGACCCAGGGTCCTTAGCAGCACTAATTCATTTACACGATATACTGATTCATCACCTCGGACGCTAAGAGCCGATTGAGACACAATTATTCAGTAGTATTCTCTCCTGCACTTCAACAAAATGATGACAGTCATTAAAAGCAGCTTTATCTTCAGAGATTGGAAGATAAAAGAAAGGAAGATTGGAGGATATCGTCCTCCAAAAGGAGTCATGTGGCGACATCTGGTGGTGAAATCTGTCACTTGACTTACTGTGGTACAGTACAAGTGATTTTTCTTTCCAAATAACAGTCATCTTTTCGTATGAAAACATTTCCCCCCTTTCAGATGGATGACACCTAACGTACAGTACACTATGTCACTGTATCTCACTGGGGCTTAGCAGAATATATAGTAAATATCAGAATGCTTGCCACTGTTACACAAAGCTATAAAACTCCCACCAAAATAACTATTTTGAATTATAGAATATTAGCCCGAAATCTGTGGTGACTAATTGTTATCTAAATTAGTATATATTTTCATGTTATTTTTTATGGAGGGTACCAATATTTCTGAAATCGACTGTATGTTTACTCTTCATCACTCCATCCCATTATGTGTGCTAATTATTTTATATCACTAGTGAAGCTTAATAACAAATATACACTTGTATACAACTATAAATATAAATAATAACTTTTTTATGTCAGCTTTTGATTTATATCAGCACGCTCTCTCTCTCTCTCTCTCTCTCTCTCTCTCTCTCTCTCTCTCTCTCTCTCTCTCTCTCTCTCTCTCTCTGTTCTTTAATGAACAGCCGATAATTAGTCAACACCTGCAACCTGGGGAATTTCTTCATTACTCATAATAAAGCCCAGTGTGGGACTTGAATTATGTTTAAAGGCTCCTGATGCTAAATTAGTAGATTCTAATGATATTTTATTAAACATAACATAATCTTTTTTAAAAATATTGTGGAAGATGTAATGAATATGTTTATATTATAATGTTTTATAAAAACTTTCATTTCATTCAAGTTTTAATTGTATTAATCTTCTTTTTACAAAGAACATTGTCTCAAAACAGCTTTACAGAACATAAACATAGAACAAAAGGTTATTATAAAGAATAATATAAAGATTAATATAATACAAAATTCAATATTAATATTAGATATATTTAAATGTGTTTGTATTTCTATCCCTAATGAGCAAGTCTGAGGTGACTCAGGTGACTGTGGGGAGGAAAAACTCCCTTAGATGGAGGAGGAAGAAACCTTAAGAGGCACCAGACTGAGGAACCTCATCCTCATATGGGTGACACTGTAGGGTGTGATTATATTAAAGGTTAAACTTGTGTTGTGGATCTTTTGTTAAAGTTTTGTCGCTTTTGTGCTAATATATGCAGTTCTGGGCTGTTATTCATTGAGAAATCAGGACTCCATCCATCCATCCATCCATCCATCCATCCATCCATCCATCCATCCATCCATCCATCCATCCATCCATCCAATGGGTTGGAGCCACTGTTTCAGCACAGGGTTTAGTTTGGCATGAACCTTTAACCTTCTTCTGATTCTGGGAAATTCTCCAGATTCTAATATTTCTGAATCTTTGAAATGTCTCCAAACACCACCTGGTCCCACTGCTGCTCCTGATAGAATGATGAATTTGGGTGAATTCGAAGTACATTTCTAGTCTTGGGAACAATTCTGACAGACTTCCTTAAAAAATAAATGCATAATAAATAATGCAGCTCCTATTGTATCTGAATCTGTTTATAAAATATTACCTATTCATTCTGATTCATGTGTTCATATTTGGTTATTTAACCCAGATGTAACATTTCCATTCTGAGAGGCGTGTTCTATTCCATGACGGCCACGCCCACATCCACACTGGGCACGAGGACACAACGGATGTCTCCATGAGGATAAAAATAATAAAAATCATATGCTGCAGGACAGAGTCATCAGATAGCAGCTGAAGAACACAACAAGACAACTGAAAGCCTCTAAGATATTTTAGCACATTTGCATAAAATTAAACTTTTCTTAACTTTTGAGAAGGAAAAATGCTTAAAAACCCGCATATAGCAGCTTGTGTGTTACTGGTCTTAACATAATAATATAAAAAACCCAAACAAAACCATTCTTTCAAACATAAGAATTTAAAACAAATACGTTTCTAAAGCTTTTTAAATCCATGTAACTGTTTCTGTTGTTATTCTCTGAACTGTTTTTCTCTGTATCTGACCATGTTGTTGACCTAAATACGGTCAAGAGGAAAACAAATCTCTCCATTAAACTTCTAGAGCCATACTAATACTCTTAACGTTGCTTTTTTCTCCACAAGAGGGCAGCACTTTCACATTGATGCTGCTTTGATTTCTATTTAACAACAGTAGATGGTGTCTTTAACTCTTTAAACCTCTCTCTCTCTCTCTCTCTCTCTCTCTCTCTCTCTCTCTCTCTCTCTCTCTCTCTCTCTCACACACACTATCTGTCTGTCTCTCTCTGTCTCTCTCTCTCTCTCTCTCTCTCTCTCTCTCTCTCTCTCTCTCTCTCTCTCTCTCTCTCTCTCTCTCTCTCTCTCTCTGTCTCTCTCTCTGTCTCAGTCACTCAAACCAAGACTTTATCTTTTACACTCTCATACACACATACAAGCCCAAGCAAGCAAGATGTAATATTTTGTGGTTAGGCAGCCAGAATCTCATTCTTGTTCTCTATTCAACATAACATCACTCCCTGTGGATTTGTGGCCTGTGGTTTCCTGCCTTATGGACAACGTCTGCATGAAAAACATTGATTGGAATGACAGTGCCAGCTCTGGCACTGAGCGGAGGTAATAATACAACCCCAGGCTTCAGGGTGATCTAGCTGTCATTTGTCTTTGTTCTTGTTTCACGTCCTCGATAATCATGATCCTTATCCTCCACTGAGGTCCACTGCATTATTAACTACTCCCACGTGAACAGAAAGTTCACACTCTTCACAACTCGTTCTAAAACGATGATCACATAGCATGTTAGCATGATAGAGTCCTCACACACAGTGTTCCTGGGACAGACTCCGGATTCACGCTAACTCTGACCAGGATACAGCGCATACTAATGATCAATGATTCGATAGCACGTGGGACCAATTTTGACTTCCAGTTTGACACTCGATCCTTGATCCTGATTGGTCAAAAATGTAGGTTCATTTTCTTTTATAGCAGCTGTAAATAAATCACAGGTGTATTTATTATTGCACTTCTACTATATATTTATTAATACAATTCTACTATATTACTGTTTCGATAGTAAAAGCGTACACAGGGGACAGAAAATGAGGTGACTTCGGTGATAGTGCTTTGGAAACATCAGAGGTAAAGCTATAAATTTAAGATTGAGTCTAAAGAAAAAAGAAAAAAGAAAAACTGAACCAAGTTGTTGTGAAGTCTTTACTTCAGCTTGCTGGCTCCATTCACACTTTGAACCAATAGAAATTGTCAACAACACAAACATTAGCTGTACGAATTCTCAGCTGAGACCAAGTCGTATTTAGCAAGCCCAGTGCCCCAAGCCTGAGACAAGTCCAAATACAGATACCAATGAATCAGAGACAAGTCCAAGTTAGAGAAAATGTCTGTAAACCAGGCAGTTTTACAAGATCAGATTAAGACCTACAGCCTTAGTGCAAAGTCAAGAGAAAGGCTCATCAAGGATTAACTGTTCACGGCTGTTATAAGGAATATACACACCACTGCTGAGCTCTCAGTGTTCTCAGTTCCCAGTGTGACTGCTTCTTCTTTCCCGAACTACCTAATCCATCTTGAAGCCCTACCCCTTGTAGGAGTCTCATCTCTTGACTCATAGGATTCTAGAATCGTGACACATGGGATTGCGGTGAACAGAACCACAGAATCAGCAGGAAGGAATTAGTGTTAAGTCAGTACTGATCTCAGTAATGACTCCTCAGAAGCTTTTGGTTGCTTAATTCCACTGGACTATAAACTGGTGTAGAAAGGAACTTATTTACCTTGACATTATTTCTGTCCAGTGTCACTAAATGAGGATGAGGTTCACTTCTGTGTCTGGTTCCTCTCAAGGTTTCTTCCTCATATCATCTCAGGGAGTTTTTCCTCACCACCATTATGTCAGACTTGATCATTAGAGATAAATATTAAAGATAAATACTAACTTTTGTAGAGATGCATTTAGACAATGTTCATTGTTAACAATGCTATACAAATGAATTGATTTGAACTGAATCGAATTGAACTGAACTAAATATGGAACCTAATATGGTTCATAAATAGGTGAGATTCTTTTAGGGTTTTATTATTATTATTATTATTATTATTATTATTATTATTATTATTATTATTATTATTATTATTATTATTATAAACACATCATTTCTTGCATATCTTGCAGTGTGATTCACTTAAGAGATCAAACTCCAAAAAGTAATGGCGCCCATTACACCGTACACATTCTTTGAATTATAAAAACATTTCGATCCAAAAGCTTCGTCGTGGTTCGCCTACACAGAACCATTTCTTAAAAAAAAAAAAAGGTTCTCATAGTAATTGTATGTACAGAACCCCAGAGTTCTACAGAGAACCACAATGAACCTCACTTTTTAAGAGGTTTCATAAAAGAATCCTAACCCTTTAACCCATGTTTTTTAAAATTCTAGTCTTATTGAAACTGGCATGTTTTTAACACCGATCTCAAACGATCGGATTCTTCCATCAACAGCGTTGTGGAGTAATAAGGTGTAATTAAGTGAAAAGTAGATTCCTTTCTTCACTAACATTTGTGAAAAGAATGAAAAGCTCTGCCAGGAAAATTCTTCTAGGTGCATCTTGTTCCAAACTGCCCTTAAGAATGTGTCACTGTAAATGTATCTGAGAGCTCCAGTCCAGGTATGGATCATAAAGCAGTCTTCTCATCATTTAGCAAACTTGTGGTTGAATTAAATTGCGATTAAAATAAAAGGCTTCAGTACTGTTTTGTTTGTGTCTGTTTGGTAACATGTCTTGTAGGTCACAGCTGTTGTAAATGAGTGTTTCTTATTCCTGGTCCTGGAGGCCCCGGAGACCTGCAATGATTTAGTGTTTCCTGTGCTGTAACACACCTGATTAAACTCATTATCTAATTAAAGCCCTTATTAGTCCCCAGAGGTCAGACAATGCAAGCTAAGACTTAACTAAGCTCTCTCTATCTCTCTCTCTCTCTCTCTCTCTCTCTCTCTCTCTCTCTCTCTCTCTCTGTCTCCCAGCATTTGTGTGTCTGTATCCATGCCCATTCAGCTCTCTATCTAAAGTGGATCAACTCACTCATCACTCTGTCAAGAGAGAGAGAGAGAGAGAGAGAGAGAGAGAGACAGAGATATGTGACTGGTTGCCAGATCAGCGGTGCAGCCACAGGAATGTGCACGGATAGCTTTCATCAGCCACCGGCCATTTAACAAACTCAGTATGATGAGAGAGGAGAGCCAGAAAAATGCCCAGCCTTGCAGTCTGGACCTCTGAGCTTGTTAATGCAGAACATTTTTGCAATAACTATTTCAACATCACAATCCCAAACCTCTGTTTCCTAATTCTCATCTTGTTTTTACACCAGATACAAACGATGGATAATTTGCAAGCCAGACAGTACATGAGCTTAAGATGGATGTGTTACAGTCTAATGCTACCAGGACAAATCCGGAATGCTGTAATTAGTTGATTAGATTTATGTTAGATGTCACATTCCTGAATAAAAAAATAGTGAAGCGGAGCTGCAGTTCCTTCCCTCGTCCTGGAGCTTACCTGTTCTACACATTTCAGTTGTTTTCCTCTTCAAATACGACCGTGTTCAGTCACTCATGGAATGATCACTATAGGACATGTTATGTCACTTACGCTAACATTTTTGAGTTGAGCAAACTGCAACCTGGCCTACAGGCATAGAATCAATCACCCACAATACACCTGCACTCATGTTCACAGTCACCTTTGTTTTTTTTTTAACATGCGCCCAATTTTCCTGTGGTTTCCTGTGCACTTTATATAATGCTGAAGATTTCCGATGAATTTTATTACACTACTAAGAATTCCTAAGACGTCCAAGTGTGAAGGTTCTGAGTCAGAGAAGATCCAACAGCACAATCCAACAGTGTTCAGGATCCCATCACATCCTAAATCTTAAATCAGCCCAGACTCCACAGAGAAGATTATTTTATACAAGAACTTTGACAGAAAACAATTTTAGAAAAAACTTGCACGTACAAAAAAGTACTTGTTCTTTTATCCCAAAGAAAAAGAAATGAATCAGATTTTAAAATCAGACATTAAATCAGATTTCTCCTGCAGGACTAGTACAATATCAGAGACAATTCTCTAATTGAATTAGATTCTCTAAATCAGAAACTCTAAGCTTTATTGCTTTAAGACTATAGGATTAACACAGACGCTTATTTGACGAACAGATGATCGTTTTTAAAGGCTCGAGAAAATTAGTCAATCCTGTGTTTCACACATCGTCCCTTCACAAACGAGCCACTTTTCCTCCTCTGTTATTCACTATTACTTACAGAAATACAATTCCTAAGAAGAAGAAGAAGAAATAATCTATCTTAAGAAGAACAAACAGAGCACAGTGTCAAAAAACATTGATGTTCAAACCTCAAGAAGCTCTCGGTGTCATTACAGTAATTAGATTAAAGGCAAGAAATTACCAAGTTACATTTATCTCACATACAGAACTTATTATTATTTTTTTATATCTTGTGAAAAAGAACCACACTAAATGTATTGTATTGTTGGTACAAATAAAATGCATCATCTTTTTGTCCGATGGATATCCGGTCTTTTACACTACACTCGACTTACTGTATATTCCAGTGCAAACATGTCACTCTTTTGCTTTGCAGAATTTTTTTGTGGTCGAGAGCTCACTGTTACGGCCGACACGTCTTTTTTTTTAATCAAATTTAAGTCGCGTTTATTCATTCGTTTAATGACGTTTTTTATCCACAAATCACCTTACAGCAGCTCTAAACAGTCATTCTCTCAACATAGCTTTATTTATCTTTTTCTTTGAGCTAACAAGAGTATAATTTAAAAAATAATAAAAAAATACAGCTTGTTACTGAGAATAGGTTCCAAATATGAAGCACTCAATAGTATGAAATATGAAACCCTAACCCTAACCCTAACCCTAAGCCCTTTTTTTTATCTATATAAAAATGATATTTTTTAGTGTTTCTGAAAATGAATCGCCTTTTAGAACCTTTACATTTCAATATAAAACCTTTTCACAGTCTACACTGGACCTAGGGTCATTTTTTTTATTGATCCCATAAAAAATGGTTCCATATAGAACCTTTAAGGACCTTATGCTGTTCTATATAAAACATTTTCATAGGCTACAAAGAACATTTTAGGGTTCTTTTTTAAATTAGAAATTTAAAAAGAATTCAGTATAGAGATTTTTCATGGTTCCAAATATGACACACCATATACAACTCTTTAGAGTTTAGGGTTTCCAAAGCACCTTATAGAACCTTTTAAAGAACCTTTTGTTCCACGATGGTATTTAAGTGTTGTATGACTGTATAGAGGTTTTTATAATTTGTGTTTGAAGCCTAGGAACAGTGTTATATATGTGCATGTACAGCAATGTAGGAATAAATGTGTGTTTTATGACTAAGAAAAAAAATAGCACTGAAATTTTCCCAGGCCTTAGATCTGTAAACGAACTGAGAAGGACTGGGACCTGGGGGTTATAGAACCCATGGGACTCTAGACTAGAGGTTAGACAGGCGACGTACGCAGATGTATGTCTTATATATAAATAATTTACGAGTCTCTGTTAATTCCATGCTCTGTTTTGTTTTAAAACAGACCTTAAAAAGCCACATGGTGTTTTTCCATGACACTTTGTACCCTACAGGTGGTTGATAAAAGGTTGTGAATATGCAGTGGATATGAAATATACAGCAAACAGATGCTGTAAGTTCATGAGCCCTTCACCTCAGCCATCAAGACATTGCAATGGAGCTGTACATCCAAGCTCGGTTTATTAGCTTAAACCTCGTATCCCATTTAATTAATGAAAGATCTATTGACACTAAATAAAAAAGATAAAAAAAGAGCTAATTCATTTTACTCATGGCTTGTGCATGAACAGGATGAATTCTTGAGACTGTTAATAAGGCATGGTGTTCTGTAACATATCCAAGGTACAAGGTAGTCTGCAACAGATACACTGGCAAATAAGGCATTCACACAGATGAGACCATACTGAGAAATTAAGTAATTGTCTCCAAATGTCCTACACACAAACAGCTTAAACACTGCTTCTCTGTGCTACCTGCATAGCTTAAGCCTAGTCTTAAACTAAACTACACTGTTTATGATCATTTTGTATGTTTTGTATTGGAAAGCAAATTTTAGACATGGTGTGTTCAGGCCTTAAACAAGAGCATTGATAGTGATTTAAGGTGAACAAGTATTCAAGGGCTCTCTCTCTCTCTCTCTCTCTCTCTCTCTCTCTCTCTCTCTCTCTCTCTCTCTCTCTCTCTCTCTCTCTCTTTGTTTTCTCCACCCGAAAAGATATTAAATCAGATTTCTCCAGCATGAGGAAACACACCTTGTACAATTCCATCCAGGCTACACTCTAAATCACAACCTCATATCCCTACTGCTTTATAGCCCATAGTGCCAGTGTGATAATGGACCTGCTATTACTCCAGCCATAAAAGATGGATTTCATGCATCATACTATATCAAACTTTTATACGGTTGGCAAATAAATAAAACAAAAGCAAACCAGAAAACAAAACAGGTGAGCAAAGTTCAAACACATCAATGTTGCCATGAAACAGAAAATGGGTAGCGCCTTCTTGAACATCACATGCTGAGAGGCGGAGAAGATTTACAACAAAAGGAAATATGGCCCTAGACAAATCCAGTGTCCGTGCGTATTATTATCAAGAGCGTTCGTGAGATATTGTTTTTGACACATCGTCAGTTTTGCGTGACCTTATTTAGACTATGTGAAATCTGAAACATCTCTGAAGAGAAGAAAGAGTTACTCCTCAGTGAAATAAAATAAGTAGCTCAGCATTAAATCCTTTTCCCTAAGGGTAAGTAGATAACAAACTGAAACATCGCAATGCTTCGTCCTTGTGAGAGTCATACACCGTGTCTAAACAGCAACCAGCATGTGATAAGGATCTGCTCTTAGTGTCTTGAGTAACTGTTGTTGGGTTTTTTTTTCTTCAGAATTTTATTTTTATGGTTTTGTTCTTTGAGTTTTCCAGCGAATTGATTTAGTACCTCTACATCGAGCCTGCTGTTGTAAAATAAGATGACGAAACGAATGTAGTTTTTGTTTGTTTTTTTCTTAAGTTCCAGTTTTGAGAAATAATTATAAATAATATTAGATACATCAAAACCTCAGTTTAGAAATTTTTCTTAAATTAACAGTATTTGGCAGATGTCCTTATCAAGAGCTACTTATATACATCTTATTCTCATTTAACTGAACAGATGAGGGTTAAGGGCCTTCTCAGGGGCCCTGGGAAAGCAGCTTGGCAGTCATGAGTTTAGTAGTTAAACCATAGTGTGGATGTCAGGTAAGGAAACCATGAGAGATGAAATTGAAGATGAAACACTAAAATTCAGTTTATTACAGTTTATTAAAATTCAAGCAGACAGATCCAAACTCAGGTGGCTCAAGCGATTACCACTCTGGGTTTTTAATCAGGGTTCAAGCCCTAGTACTGCCAAGCTGCAACTGTCGGGCCCTTGAGAAAGGCCCTTAAAGAAAGGCTCCAGGGGCGCTGTATCATATCTGACCCTACGCTCTGAGCCCAACATCTATAGTTGGGATATGCAAAGAAAGAATTTCACCTTGCTGTAATGTAGATGTGACAAAATAAAGTCTTCTAAAAAAAATAAGGCATAATCAAGGTCAGGAACATTCACAGGTCAGGTCAGATGATCAGCAAACAACAATCCAATGCAGAAATCGAGAAACACAAGATTACAACTGGCAATCAAATACAGTAACGAAGCTCGGAACCGACTGGTGATAAATACCACAGCGTGTATACTTTGTGTAAACAGAGTGACTGAGTGTCCTTATAAACAGCAGTGTGAGTGAAGTGGGTGATTAAATACAGGAGTGTGCAATGACTATGTTGATGACTGTGAATGAGGAAGTGTGAGTGTGTGTGTGTGTGTGTGTGTGTGTGTGTGTGTGTGTGTGTGTGTGTGTGTGTGTGTGTGTGTGTAAGGAGATAAATTTGGGTTTGTGAATTTGGGTGACGTGACAATGCCCGTATCCAGGGCTCTGTCACACATGAGTAGTGAGGAATTACAACGGAAATTGTGCTCATTGGTATTCACATCTCAGACGCAACTACGGACTCAAGTGCTATTTAGGCAGCTGTGTGCATGAGGCAGAGTTTACTGAAAACAGACATATCTCAGTTATTGAAAAATATTACATGTCGGTCATGTCTACTCAAGAAAATCAGCACCAGTGGACGTATCAGATACACAGAGGTCTGATGGACCCCTCCCTAATCAGCTTGAGCAGCCATGCAACTAGTTATTTAAGTTATCAAATATGAATAAAGCCCACTGAAAGGATTATAGTGCATAAAAAAACAACAACAACAACAAAAAATGTCTTATTTGATACTTAAAGCACAGTAACTGCAACACTTTATCTAGAAGTATGTTTACAGAATTTGGCAGATGCCCTTATCCAGAGCAACTTGCATTTTATACACTGAGCAAGTGATGGTTAAGGGCCTTGCTCAGGGCCACAGCAGTGGCAGCTTGGTGGAGCTGGGATTTGAACTCACAACCTTCCAACTGGCAGTCTAACACCTTAACCACAAAGCTACCACCTCCCCATATGAGTCTGATCTCATGAAAACTTTGGAAGAAATTAAAAACTAAATGAGGGCAAGATGGTTGGATATCATTCAGTCATAAGAGAACTTTATTCAATCTTGTCGCATTCAAAAGCCTAAGCTTACGTGGAGATTGAGCTGTGTGAATTGTTGCGTGACTGAGAGCATGTGGCCTACATGAGCTTCGGTGAATTTATATCATTGTCATTTTTACGGGGATTGTGGGAATAGCAAACGCAAATATTCCCTAGGACATAAGCTGTAACTCAGAGTAAGGGATCACAGAAATAGGACACAGTGTTCTAATTTCAAGGCATCCCAGAATATTTGAAGCTATCAAACCTCTGATCGTTCGGCATTTGATTTGTCTGTTTGTACTCGGGATTTTTTCCCCCCATTTCTAAACAGATCTGTTTGAGCAGGAACGAAAAACAAACAGCACAAATCACAATGTTACCTTAACATTCATATCAGGAGAAATTTCACCCTGTGGTTAGTGTAGCTCTTAACTGATGTTGGCTTGACACTTATTTTCTGCAGTAATTTGACAGTGATAGAAAGCCACTCCAAGAACTCTTCCTCTCAGCAACTGGAAGAACAGGAGCACATGCCAGTCTACTAATACCAAACAGATTGACAGGACACAGGCATAGAAAGAGTGCTCAGCTTCAGCCAAAGTCTAAATACTCCAGATCCCTAAAAGAATGCCGGCACAATTAGGGCACAAAATACTCTGAATGGTTTGGTGTATCTGAGTTAGAGGAAAGAGTAAAGTAGAGTTGAGTAGATAAAGTATATAGTATGGTAGTAGAGTAAAGTATATTAAATTTGAGCATATAAGTGTAGTGAATTAGAGTTGAGTAGATAAAGTAGAGTAGAGTGTAGTATAGTAAATGTGTCAGGACTCTGCCCGGACTTCGACCATGTGCCTTTTTGTTTATGTTTGTGTTCACGTGTCTGCCCCGCCCTTGTCTTTTCCTCCCTGCCTCTGCACACGTGTCCCTCATGTGTCTTGATTATCATTAGTATTTAGTTAAGCCGTGTTGCCTTGTCTTTTGTTTCGTCCTGTTGTCTTTGTCTTGCAAAGTCTGTGTTCTCTGTTTCGTGTTTTTTTAAGTTAATAAATCCTTTCGTTTAGCTGTCCTGCGTTTGGGTCCGTTTTTATCCCGCGTTCATGACAATATGAGTAGACTAGTGTAAAGTAGAGTAGTAAGAATAAAGTAAAGTAGTGTAGAATAGAACGAAGAAGGATATAGTGTTATAGTAGAGTAGAGTTGTAGAGTAAAGTAGGGTAGAGTTTAGTATAATAGTAGAGTACAATAGAATAAAGTTAGGGTCAGGGTTAGCATAATAAAGCAGAGTACAGTAGAATACAGTAGAGCAGAATAAAGTGGTGTAGAATAGAGTACAGTAGAATAGAATAGAGAAGAGCAGAATAGAATAGTGTAGAATACAGTATAGTAGAGCAGAATAAAGTGGTGTAGAAAAAGAGTAGAATAAAGTACATTTACAGCATTTAGCATATGCCCTTATCCAGAGCAACTTACATTTTATTTCATTTTTATACAGCTTAGCAATTGAGGGTTAAGGGCCTTGCTCAGGGGCCCAGCAGTGGCAGCTTGGTGGACGTAGGAATCAAACTCACAACCTTCCAATTGGTAGCCCAACACCTTAAACACTACGTTACCACATCCCTTACCACATACTGTAGAGTACAGAAGAGTAGAGTAGAATAAAGTAGTGTAGAATTGAGTAAACTAGGCTATAGTAGTAAAGTATAAGAGTAGAGTAAGAAAGGGTAGAATATAGTAGGAGAGTAGAGTAGAGTAGAGTGAAGTACATTTACATTTATGACACTTGATAGAAGCAGAGTTAGAAGCAGAGTAACATGGTATTATTTTATTTATTTATTTTCTTATTTTTAAATACATAAATACATAAACAGTTAAATAAGCACTAGTTTACTTGTTTCAGGAAGATGAAGGTTTTCACTTATCTTTTAAAAACAGCTGTTCGGATGTCTAGGGGAAGTTCATGTCACCACCTCAGTGCCAGAACAGAAAAGAGTCTTTATGTATATCTCCATCTGACCCTGAGAGATGGTAGGACCAGTGGAGCAGTGCTGGTAGATCTGAGGGAACGAGGTGCAGTGTGAGGAGTGATAACAACTTTGAGGTAAGATGTGTAAATAAAAATGTCTGAATCCTTCTGATGTTGTAGTGCAAAGTAGGGTATAGTATTAGAATGTGTATTGAAAATTGGAATAGAGTGTTAGAGTAAATAAAAGCATATTTGAGCATAATAATAGGGCAGAGTACAGAAGAGTAGAGTAGAATAAAGTAAAGTAGTGTATAATAGATTAAAACATGCTACAGTAGTAGAGTAGAGTAATAAAGTAGAATAAAGTAAAGTATGGTAGAATGAAGTAGGAGAGTACAGTAGAGCAGACTTCAGTATAGTAGTGAAATTGAGCAGGGTACAGTAAAGTAAACGTGAAATAGAGTAAAGTAGAATAGAGTAATGTAGGGTATAGAAGTAGAGTAGTAAAGTAGAATAAAGTAAAATAAAATAAAAGTAAAGTAGAAAAGAGTAGAGAAGTTTAGAATAGAGTAAAGTATAGACATAGAGTAGTAGAGTAGATTCACGTAGAGTACAGTAGAGAATACTTTAATAATCCACAAGAGGAAATTTGATGTCACAACAGCCACAACACAAGCGCAACAGGAATGACTGGGACTTAACACTGGAGCATCATAAGGCACAAAGTACAAAATAAACACTCAAAAAACAAACCACAAATGAAAAAGAATGAGTAAATATACAGAAGTCTCCAAGTTCTTCACAGACTGAGATTGAGATTTCTGTAGAAATTATTATTACACATCGGCAGTGTGTAAAAATATACATAATGAAAATTATAAATAAAGTGGCAGTGTGTGTGTAAGTGTCCGTAAGGAGGAAACTGTAAATCAGTCTTCAGTAGTCTTCAGTACTGGAAGGACAGGAAGTGAGACTGGATTAATCTATTTTCAAATACATCAATTCTACATTGAAGTGAAGTGCCATGTCTTCTACCTCACCCCACTGTTGCTGAGGTTTTTCCTATTAGATGTTTTTAAGCATTAAAAGAGAGACAAGAAATCTGAACTGAAGTGAGAAGAGAGCCCTCATGTCCTCATGGCTGCTTTAACCTGTGGCATGTCGCTGACTTTGCACGTTTAAGTCCTGTGATTGTCTCTACCTTTCCGCTAGACCCAGCAATCACTCCAAACAGACTCCAAATAAACAAAGCATGTTACTGTACATACTCATACAGTACGAGATCATTAATATAGTCTTCATCATTTATCACCTGTTATCAGACACAATGGCTGCATGTTGTACAGGATTGGAAAAATAAAACCTGGAAGAATAAAAAAGTAAAAAAAGTGAAATTTCTGTAGTCGCTGGTTACAGAATCTGACAAAAATTCACACAAAACATATATACAACAAAAAATGTAAGGAAGTGCTAGTTGAAGTGTTTCATGAACAAGTAGGTCTTCAACCGTCGTTTGAAAATAGCCAGTGACTCAGCAGTCCGAACCCTTGAGGGAAGTTCATTCCACCACCTCTGTGCCAGAATAGAAAAGAGTCTTGTAGTAGAGATGGTGTAATCAGTCGAGCAGTGCTGGTAGATCTGAGGGTGTGAGGTGCAGTGTGAGGAGTGATGAGGGCTTTGAGGTAGCTGGTCTGTCTTTGGCTTTGTAGGCAAACATCAGTGTAATGAATCTGATGCTTGCAGCTACCGGAAGCCAGTGGAGGGATCGCAGCAGTAGGGTGGTGTGCGAGAACTTAGGCAGGTTGAAAACAATAAATTTGTTTAAACAAAACAATTCAATTCAATTCAATTTATATGTAAAGCATTTTTAACAATTCAGATTGTCTTAGAGCAGCTCTAAATTAGTATAGAAACAGAATAAAAACGAAAAGTTTCAAGTTAAAAATTAAGTTACTTTATATCACATTCTATCTCTAAAACAATTTTACTTATTTCATTTGCAGCATTTAGCAGACACCCTTATCCAGAGCGACTTACATTATCTCAATTTTTTTTATACAACTGAGCAATTGACGGTTAAGGGCCTTGCTCAGGGGCCCAACAGTGGCAGCTTGGTGGACCTGGGACCGAACTCACAACCTTCCGATTGGTAGCCCAACACTTTAACCACTAGGCTACCACATTTGTTTCATACTCTTCATACAATACAGGTGAATGTTCTATTACAGGAAATGTAATATTCCTAAATCTAAAAAGCACAATATAGTAGACTTGATATTTTTTCTACACATCTTTAATGAATGATATTTATGTCACATTATCTTTGTAATATGTTATTGTTACTATGGTAGCAAATTACACAAGGTCTTATACGACAGGAACTTCACACTATCTAGTCTCCAGTGTCATTAATAAAGGACATTCTGGTTTCTTTCTGATTTCTCTGTAACATGACATTAATAACCTGAGGAGAGACATGAAGTGCACGAATAAATGTAAAATGTAAATCACTGGGAAATTGCTGTTGTGTAATAAGATAAAAAACAAAAAAACAAAACACAGTTATAACACTGATGTCCTTAATATAAAGAAGATTATGATATCTTGACATTTTGAGATATTAAATTATAACAATGAGAATATGGTTCAAAGATGAGATATTGAGTCAAAGTAATATTAATATTGATACCGATATTAATAGAAATATTATCATTAATAATAATAATAATAATAATAATAATAATAATTGAATAGTTATCAAAATTAGAATCTAAAATAAATACAAATATAAAATCGAGACCTTAGTTTTTAACAATAACATAATATCTTGAAGTAATACCATATCAAATTTAATGAGATGTTCATAATCAGAAATGGATTAAAATAGCAAGTTATTAGGTCGGAATAACAAGCTATTATGATAAAATGATGGCTCTCTTGCAACAAGGAGTTGTTTATTGTGAATCAGGATATATTTGAGTTGAAATAAGTCCACATCCTTTTAAAGTAATGTCATATTGAGTGGAAATAAGGAGATATTGAGCAACACAGACTGCATCATATCCTGACATAATGGTTAATAAAGTCACAATAATGACATCATATCCTGGAATAATGAGATATTTGCTTAAAATAATGAAAGAATATTGAAACAATGAGCTAGAGAATTAAATCACTGTCAAATCGCATGGTATGCAATTTTTTTAAATGAAATGAGTTGTTAAGCGGAAATTATGACACAGCAGCAGTTCAACATTTTAGCAGAACTTTGGTTGTGTAATCAGAAAAAATGCAATACTGAGATAGAGATGTGTATGCGAATATGCAGAGTGAGAGAGAGAGAGAGAGAGAGAGAGAGAGAGAGAGAGAGGTGTGTGTGTGCTCCACCTCAGTGCATGTTGAGAGCCACAGCTCAGCTCATTGCGCTCTTCTAATCTCACAGCGGCGGCTTGCAGGAGGACGCACCGATGCGCACCGCTACAAGTTGAGCTCTAGCAATGTGCGTGTAGCAGGACACGGTGTGATCGTGAAGCTGCAAGGACGGAATCGTGTAGAGGAGAAACCCTGACTACCTGACGCGTGCGTGTGTGTGTGTGTGTGTGTGTGTGTGTGTGTGTGTGTGTGTGTGTGTGTGTGTGTGTGTGTGTGTGTGAAGCTGAGCTCCTGCGCTCGTGCATCTCCCGGATCCGCTCCGTCGCGCATTCTCGCGGATTTGATGGACGCTTGATCAGGAGGTGATGCCCATTTATGTCATCGATCGCAAATTTCCAGACACACCTGGTAAGTGTCACTGCATGCACGAGTTTCTGTTGCAGTTAAACTTGAGGGTTCGGATCTTCTGGAGCAATTAAAGCAGCTGGATCTGGTCCATAATAATCTTCTGCGTCTGTTTTTTTTTTTTTTTTTACTTTTAAACACTTCGCTTTGGTTCCACACGTCCCTCTATATCCCCCACCCCAGTCCCCAACACACCCACCCACCTAGGGCACTTTTTTACGTGCACTACACGCTTTGTTGTTTAATGATTACCGGGTGTTCATTTTTCTCATCTCTTTCTGATTTGATTTTTATCCCGTGAATCCTTCACGTTCTCGTTTCACGTGGCGGGATATCACGTGTCAAGGTGCGAGATGGTTAAAAGAACATCCTAAGGTTAGTTCAATTGCGTCAGCTTTCGATAATAAGGATAACATTAAGGCAAACAAACAAACAAACAAACAAACAAACCAACCAACCGTGACACTAAATTTGACGTTTGAGATATAAATATGCTGACTGATATAACATGATGCAGCATGATGATGAGTCCATACAGAGGAGCATGAATAGCAGTGTGATGAGTGCAGAAAAAAAACCCCCAAAACAAACAAAAACATGATAAATTATTTTGAAATAATTTCCATAATACTAATTTAAAGATCTGTTAATAAATACTTATTTACTTAAAGGAAAACTATAATCTAAAAAGGTTTTAAAAGGTGTCTGTGAATGTGTGTGTGTGTGTGTGTGTGTGTGTGTGTGTGTGTGTGTGTGTGTGTGTGTGTGTGTGTGTGTGAGAGAGAGAGGATAGTGATTTGAAGATGCACACATATGACTTCACACTTCACTGCATGCATGTGGGTGAGTGTGTAAATTAATTCATACCATGATGTGTTTCATGGGATAGAAAGATGCACGTGTGTGCATGTGTGTGTTTGTGTGTGTGTGTGTGTGTGTGTGTATGTGTGTGTGTGTGTGTGTGTGTGTGTGTCTGTGAATATGTGTGGAGGGGGTTTACATGATTACACATTTGCTTCATGGCGAAGTCTGAGTGTGAGAGCATGAGGGAGACTTTGTACATAGCCATACTGTGTGTGTGTGTGTGTGTGTGTGTGTGTGTGTGTGTGTGTGTGTGTGTGTGACTGTGGTGCTTGTAAGTGGTCCTTACAGTGTAGAGACATTGACTTTCATAAATAATCTGTAAACACAATTTTTATGTCCATGTTTTTTTTTTTTACACAGTCCATTTGTTTCATTTTTCCACACAATGTTTTTCTTTAAACACTGAAAAACCAACACAGGCTCAACCCAAAAAACCAAGAAGACCTTTAATGTTTTTCAAGTAACATAAAATCT
>NC_062530.1:25340035-25440035 GCF_022655615.1 Tachysurus fulvidraco
CATTTTGGATGGACCTGGGTGGGGGCTGTGTGCAGTGATAATGACTATGGGAATAATGGTATAAGTGCATTTATTAGTGCTGCCAAAGAAGAGGGAATCTGTATTGAATATTCCAAAGCATTTATTAAGACAGACTCCAGAGACAAAATTCTCAATGTAGTTGAAATGATCAAGGCTTCAACCTCCAAAGTGATTGTAGCTTTTGTTGCATACTCTGACTTTGGTTTTCTTCTGAGGGAAATGGTCTTGCAGAACATTACTGGGTTTCAGTGGATTGGAAGTGAGTCCTGGATCTCCGATTTAAATACTTCCAAAGCTGAATGGAAACATATTCTAAAAGGTTCTGTGGGTTTTGCTATCCCAAACACTAAAATCGATGGCCTAGGGTCTTTTCTGAATAAGCTTAATCCAATGTCTGATGTAGCTGTTTACAAAGAGTTGTGGGAGACCATATTTGATTGTAAGTTTCCCACAGAAGACAATACTGAGCTTAAACAATTGTGCAAGGGCAATGAAAGTCTCAGTCACGTTCAAAACATTTATACAGATGTATCAGACTTGCGAGTTGCAAATAATGTCTATAAGGCTGTGTATGCTGTGGCTTATGCCCTACATAACAGTTACAGATGTTCAGAGAGTGACAGTGGACCAGAAGGTGCTAATGTGTGTACAATCCTAGCAGATAACCAGCAACAATGGAAGGTAAGTATAACAAAATAAACTTGAAAAAAAAAATTATACTTTTACACATAAATTAAGAGTATGCACTGGTTCCTTTAGATAGTGAATGAGTTGAAGAAAATCCGTTTCATGACTACAACAGGAGAGGATGTATTCTTTGATGAGAATGGAGACCCAGCAGCACGCTATGATGTGCTGAACTGGCAGCAAGGTAACGACGGTAAAACAGTATTTGTTAAAGTGGGCTTCTATGATGCCTCTCTGCAAACACACCTTCAGCTGTCACTTAACAACAAAAGTATAGTCTGGGCCAACAATAAACCACAGGTAAATAACAGTATATATGACAATAGATTATGTTCATATAGATTGTGTATGGTGAATTCATAAATACAGCAAAATATTATTACTGAAATGCCATAAAGTATTATTTCAGAAAATAATAAATATATGCACTTTGTAATGTTTTGCAGGTGCCAGTCTCTGTGTGTAGTCCAAGTTGTCCCCCAGGTACCAGGAAGGCTGTACAAAAAGGAAAGCCAATCTGCTGCTTTGACTGTATACCATGTGCAGAGGGTGAAATCAGCAATATTTCAGGTATAATAAATACAGGAACCAAAATACAATGCAATATGCATGTCAAATAACCAATTTCTTTTCTTCAGATTCTATATCTTGCATCGAGTGCCCTCCTGAACTGTGGTCTAATGAAAAGCGAGATAACTGTGTCTTGAAGTTGGTGGAATTCCTGTCATATGAGGAGTTAATGGGAATCATTCTTGTATCATTTTCTTTGTTAGGAGCATTGTTCACTATCTGTATTGCTGTAATTTTCTTTAAACACAAGGACACACCAATTGTTAGAGCAAATAATTCTGAACTGAGCTTCTTGCTGCTCTTTTCTCTGACTCTGTGTTTCCTATGTTCACTTACTTTCATTGGTCAGCCCTCTGAGTGGTCCTGTATGCTGCGCCACACAGCGTTTGGGATCACCTTTGTCCTCTGTATCTCCTGTGTTTTGGGGAAAACTGTAGTGGTGTTAATGGCCTTCAGGGCTACACTTCCAGCCAGTAATGTCATGAAATGGTTTGGGCCTCTACAGCAGAGACTCAGTGTACTTGCCTTCACTCTTGTGCAGGTCATTATTTGTGTACTTTGGTTAACAATATCTCCACCTTTTCCATACAAAAATATGAACTACTACAAGGAAAAGATTATATTAGAATGTCATGTAGGCTCAGTTATAGGTTTCTGGGCTGTTCTGGGTTATATAGGATTTTTGGCTCTTTTGTGTTTTATCTTGGCTTTTCTGGCCCGGAAGCTGCCTGACAATTTCAATGAAGCCAAATTCATCACATTCAGCATACTTATATTCTGTGCAGTTTGGATCACATTTATTCCTGCTTATGTCAGCTCTCCTGGAAAATTCACTGTAGCTGTAGAGATATTTGCTATTTTAGCATCAAGCTTTGGTTTACTATTCTGCATATTTGTTCCAAAGTGTTATATAATTATACTGAAACCAGAAAAGAATACAAAGAAGCAAATGATGGGTAAAGCATCTGTGAATTGAATTAAGCTAGAACTTCAATATCTGTGGACAATACTAAAAATAATTATCTGACTTTGCAGTACAATTTACATATGGTTAGTCCAACGATATTGGTGTCATAAACAACAATGATTTCACATGTATTTATACATACATATTTTACCTCTCTTAAGAAACACACTCCACACATATTTGTAAATGCGTTGTCAAAGGCAATAAAATCATTAATAAAAGTAAATCTCCCCAAGCAGTTAAGCTATTTTATAAATAGCTTAGCTGTAAGATAATAAAGCATAATAGACATAAAATATAAAATCTACCATTATGACTGTTTTCTCCTTCATTATCCATCGTAAAAAATTTTTTTTTGAAAGAGGGCGTTTTTAGAAGACTTCCAGGAACACGCCCACTTTACGTCGTGGTAGCAAAATCCCTGAAATTTAGTGAATGCTGCAGGTGAATTCACATTTAAATGCAAGGATAGAAGGCAAACAGTTTTATTAAGAAAATAACAGTAAAAACATACACTAGGGAAAAAACTAAGTAACAAAAATATAGGAGACAGCAAAACAGGAACTGAATACCAAAAACATAAAACAGGACAAATCCAGTTAATAATTGACAATGACTCATCAAAAAAACACACAAGACAGCAGGTATAAATGGTAGAGATAATTAGAGAAACATAAGAAACAAATTTGCAGAGGCAAGAAGAGGATAAGTATTGGGCAGGGCAAACATACACAAGAACACAAAATTAAAAACAAAAGCACATGAACAGAATATAAACAAAAGGAATTGTCTAAGGCATCTATGACGTATAGATTTGTGTTGTTAGAATATATATTCAGCCATAGCCTGTAATAGAATAGAACACAATCAAATAAAATATTACTTCTCAGTTGTTTTCTGTTTATTTCTGTGTATGTAACTGTCTTCTGAACAATTCCCAGATTATACAATCAGCACCTGTTCTGCCAGTCAAGTAATTTCACAAAATGAGAATAAATTAGATTAGATTAGATTAAACTCTTTTGTTATTGCATATGGGAACAAGGCAACAAAATGTATTTATCATGTAACCAGAAGTCCAAATCTGAATTGCAGTATAGACATATTTACAATAAATAAATAAATAAATAAATAAACAAACAAATAAATAAATAACATACTCTATGTATGAATGTGATGTGTGGCCAGGGTCGGTGGGTGGTTATTCCAGGATGGCAGTTGGCAGGAAGGCTTTGATTGGGTAAACACATTTTAGGTGTTGCCGTTGGCTTCTGGTCTAGTGAAGATGGCATGAAAGGTCATCAGCTTTAGTGTTTTTTGCTTCCTGGTAAATAGGTTACTATAACCTGGTATTTTGGGATGAATGGGGGGCCACCAGGCCTGGCAGGGTTTGTGGAGTTTTGGCACTTTAAATGTATTTGAGGTTCTTGTGATTGGGTTTTTCAACCCTTCAATTCAGTGCAGCCACTTCTATATGGCCTATTGTGTCCCAATGGTACAAATGTTTTTGCTTTTACATAGAGGTGGTGCTGAGGACATGGTAGACATGATCTTTCAGAGTTGTGGTGTTTATTAGAATGTCATAAATGTAGACAATAACATAGCAGTTGATCAAGTATCTGAACGCCCCATTAATCCATTAATATAAGCCTGAAACACAGGTCAGGCATTGGTCAACCCTTTTGGCATCACCTGGTATTCATAGTACTCACAGGTGATGTGGAAGTCAGTTTTTCATTCTTCCCAATGTCTAATCTGAATCAAGTTGTGTGAGCTTCTTAGATCCAATTTTGAATAAATGTGCTATTCTCAGTTGCTCTTGGACCCCGGGACCAGAGGGAAGGGCCACAAGTAACAATGATAAAGTTGATAGTCCTCGATATTCCCCCATCTTTTTTGTCCAGAAAGAAGAATCCTGTGGTGGTGGTGGTGGTGGTGGTGGTGGTGGTGGGGGGGTTTGATGTAGAGGGTCGAATGTGCCCTCTTTTATATATTCCTCAATGGCCTGGCTTTTTGGGAGTGACAGTAGGTAGACTCAACGTTTGGGGAGTATTGCATTTGGAAGCACTTTAATTAGGCAGTCCCAGGACTGTTAAGGGGGGAATTAAGTTGCCTGTTCTTTGCTGAGGACTTCTTTGAGGAAAATGTACTTCTTGGGAATTCTAATTTTGTTGTGAGGTTTGGGGCTTCCCATGGATGTAGTCAGGCAGGGGTGAGTAACATGATACTGCAGGCAGTGGTTCATGCAGAAGGGTGACCATTAAATTAGTCCCTTGTCCTTCTACAAAAGGAGAGGTTTGTGATGGTGAAGTCAGAGGAACCCCAAAATGAGAGAGTTGATGTAGAAAGTCAGTTCCTCTGTGTGAAATAATCCAGCTGTAAGGGTTATGAGGTGGTTTGATACATGCTGAAGCCCTCCACAGCAGTAACGTGGAGCAGAGTTGTACATGTTGTCATGGGCAGCCAGAACTCTTTAACAAGGTGGTGGTCAATCAAGTTCAATCTTGAGTTCAATATAGATTAGAAACAAGAAATCTCCTGGCTTCTTGGGGCAAGTGGTATATTGATGTAGGCAGAGGCAAAATTGGTGCGCAGTCGGGTACATAGATTCCTGTGTCAGGTAGGTTTGTGCCGAGCCTCTGGCATGCTGTTGGTAGATTAGATTATCCAACCGGATAACTATGGTGATATACTGCGACAGAGACATGTCTTTATCTTTACAGTTTGACAGCTAGGTTCCGGGACATAACCTCATACATAGCCGAAAATTCGGAGCCCTGAAGCAATCAAAGGAGCTGCACAAGATGCAATGTCACCTGGCTGATTACTCAAAAACTCAACTGTGAAAAATTAATTAAAGGTACCACAAACCTGTGATTCACTATTTCATATACCTGATGCCCAGTCTAGTAACTTCTAGTAACCGAATCTGGGCAATCTCAAGTGGATTCATCTGTGGCAACATATTTTGTGACATAGCCTATACAGCAGAGGCCTCTACAGCAGAGCCTCAGTGTACTTTCTTTCTTTTGTACAGGTCATAATTTGTGTACTTTGGTTAACAATATCTCCTCCTTTTCCATACTATAATATAAAATACTACAAGAAAAGGTTATTTTAGAATGTCATGTAGGCTCATTTTTAGGTTTCTGGGCTGTGCTGAGTTATTGTAAGGAATTCTCATCTGCCGCTTGGGCAGGATCACTATCCTTTCATCTGCCGCCTGGGCAGGATCAGTGAATTCAGCCTCTCGTCCTCTGCTCGGAAGTCTCGATGAAACACACGAATCAGACTTTCAAATAGAAGTTTTATTAGGTAATACAGGAATATATAGTCAAGAAGAGGGAGGTGTAGTGGGTGTGTGTGTTGGTATGTGTGTGCATCTGTTTGTGACCTCTCAGTCACCACAATTAAGTCAGATCTTATCAGGCACATGTACCCACACTCCCCTTAGTTCCCATCCTTTTAACACATAAAATGTTTAAGGCAGGGGTGTTTTATGGCAGGACCATTTGTTGTAGGAGAGTGTGTGTGTGTGTGTGTGTGTGTGTGTGTGTGTGTGTGTGTGTGTGTGTGTGTGTGTGTGTGAGTGAGAGAGAGAGAGAGAGAGAGAGAGAGAGAGAGAGAAAGAACATTGTGCTCTGTACAGAAAGTCTACAACATTATAAGAGAAGATGAAGTATTTTATACTATTATTCTCAAAATTCCCCTCTTTTATCCATGATAAACTTTCAATGGATAAACAACTCATATATGATTATCTATCTTTCTCTGGAAACTGGGCTAAACGAGTAATCACTGTTACTGCATTCCTGGCCTTCCAATTCGCGAATTTCCAGAATTCGTTGTCTTGAGGATGCGCTTGGACGGATAACCCTGTCCCAAGGCAGATGATCAAGATGAGGAGTCCTGTGCTCAACGAAAGGTGGTCATTCAGTTTTCTCGAGCCTTTCCCGGCACCTCCTGCAGCTTGGATGATGTCCAAAGAGCCGGCACAGAAGGGTCCGTGGGGTAACTTCTGAGCATTGTGAGGCGATAGTGGGAGGAGCCAGGAGGTTGAAGGCACCTTCTAGAAAACTCATGGGAGGGCTAGAAGGCTGTATCTCTGTAACATAAAGAAAATGGTGTTACACAGAGAATACTTTTATGCATTCACAGCGGAGTCGACCCCTGGAGGACATCTCTTCACCCTGGTAGCATGGATCCACTGTGGAAAAAGATGTTAGTACACCTGTACACGTAGTCGCGACTATTTCCACTGGCCCATCATATTTACTTTCGCCCAATAGTTCAGGTTTTAATAATTTAATTAGGACCATATCTCCCACTTGTAAGGGATGGGTCGGTGCCTTAGAAATGGCAGCTATAACTGCAGAAATTTGTTCATAGTGTTTTGATAAAGTGTCAATCATGGCAGCGGAATACTCAGCGATGTGCACATCAAGATTAGTTGTACCTATAGCTGGCTTACCCTTCTTCCAGGGTGTGGGAAATGGACGACCAAAAATGATTTTGTGTGATGATAAATGGGCGTCTTTTCACTGTGTCATTCTCATTTCTGCTAGAACAGAGGGTAACAAGTCAACCCAATTTTTGCTACACATCGCCTGCATAGCTTTAGTCAACTTATCCTTAATTGTTCAATTGGTTCTTTCCACTATCCCTGAGGATTGGAGATGATGAAAGTGCCATGACAGAGACAGGTCTTGTGTTATTTTGGAAGTAAATGGTGTTCCTTTGTCTGAGTCAATAGAAGGTAGCACACCATACCTCGGCAAAATTTCTTGGCCAGAATATGTGTAACAACCTTGGAATTTTTTCACTGACAGGGGAAAGCCTCTACCCACCTTGAGAATAACATAGCATAAGTAGCATAAGATTGTACAGACATAAAAGGTAAAGAGTAAGCTTCAACAACAACATTGGGCAGAGCACACACAGAATACCCACACAGAACAAGATGGCTTTGAACAAGAGCCATCAACAAATAGCGAATTGCCTGTATTTAATGGAGTGGATTCTAAATCAGGGAGAATGATAGTAGAGTGAATGATTTCAGCACAGCAATCATGCGGAGTGTCGTGCAATGTGGCATCCTGGGTTCTAAGTAGACGTGCAAGAGCGTGACCTAACGTATCTAATGAGGAGGTGGCTTTGATTTCTAGATTACTGGTTGAACATGAGATTTTCATAACCCTTTGTGCTGTCATGTGTCTGTAAGTTCTGAAGGACCTGTTTTACCTGATGTGATGAATGTAAGATCAGGGGATGAGACAGGACAATTTTCTCAGCATCTTATACCATCACAACACAGGCAGCCACAGCCTGGAGACACGCTGGTAAGCCCTGAGCAACAGCATCAATTGTTTTAGACAGGAATGCACATGGTCTCATCCCCCCCCCCAATGCTCCTGGGCCAAGACAGCAGAGGCAGTGCCCTCATGCTTGCAGGCATAAAGATGGAACTCTTTTGCATAGTTTGGGAGCCCCAGAGTAGGAGCAGAACATAAAGCTGTCCGCAGAGCCTCATACGCTTCAAGCATTTCAGGAGTCCATGTTAGCGGACGTTGCATTGGGTCCTTGTGGGAGATTGTGGACCGGAGGCATTTGTTGTAGTAAGAACAGTCAGGTATCCATTGATGACAGTAGTTTATCAGCCCCAGGAAAGCCATGAGAGTGTGCTTCATTTCAGGATGCCATGTGTTGAGGATTACCTGCATACGGTCTTGAGAGAGTTTTTTCTGCCTTGTGAGAGTTCAAACCCCAGATACTTCACCGTGGGAAGACAGAACTGCAACTTGGGGTTTGAAACCTTGAAGCCTTTTGAAGCTAGATGGCACAGGAGGCAGAGGGAGGCTTGTTCACAGAGTTTTTCAGTGGCTGCGGAGAATAAGAGGTCATCTGCATACTGTAAGACAACAAAACCAGTGGGGAGAACAAGATCACATAATGCAGCCCTTACAATGGCAGAAAACAGTGCTGGAGAATCAATATACCCTTGTGGTAGGTCCACATATACTGGCGCCCCTGTATGTGAAGGCAAAGAGAGGCTGCTCTGCTCTTCGACAGGAACACTGAAAAAGGCAGAACATAAGTCAATAACAGAATTGAAAGTATGTTCACATTGAATGGAGGTGAGAATTGAGGCCACATCTGGCACAACAGGTGCCAAAGGAATGATGTTATTTATTTCCTCAAGTCTTGTGTGAGCCACCAGGAACCATCTGGTTTGGGGACTGGATTGACGGGAGTGTTGTATGAACTTACACATGGTTTGACTACTCCCTGTTGTAGAAGAGATTGTAAAACTCCACCCATGCCCTGCAATTTAGCTTCAGACAAAAAAGGTCCTCTATCCCTGATATTACCCTCATATTGCTTCCTCATTACTGACATTGTAGCTCCTGTATCATAGAGGAAAGAATATACTGTGCCACTTACACATAACTCAAGAAAAGGCATTTCGTTTACCGGATGCGATTCATAAGTACAATGTAGCATGGTCGGGGTCGCGCCCTGTGGGCATCCCTATGCATGGTAGGGATTTGACTCCATCCCAGTGAAAGGGCGGGGTGCAGCCTGGGGTGGTTGGGGAGGCTGGAAGGTAGACCTGCGGGAACATCTCCCATCTCTCTAAGTCATTTCCTACATTCCTTGGCCCAATGCCCATTCTTTCAACAATAAAAACAGGTGCCGGGGCTTTGGGAGTATGAGTTACTTACTCCTCTTCCCCGGCCTCTCGGTTCACCCCTCCCTCAGGTCGAGTCACCTTTGTATACATTGCCTTCAGCCACAGCGAGGCATACTACTTGTCTACTTTCTAAAATACCATTGCCTTCCATGGTGTGCACTCTGTCCCCTAGAGTTATAACTGTCATATTGCTACGATCTGTAAGCTGATATTTAAGAATCTTCTGCACCTAAAATCTACAAGTATGCATAAAGGTTGTGAGGAACAAAGGATTAGCAATTTCGGTTTAGTTTGAGGATCAAACTTTGGCAGAGATTTTAATTCTTTTTTTTGACTTTGGAATAGAGTGGTATTTATCCCAGATTCATTTAATTTCTAGCCATTTCTTATAACCGTTTGTCATGTACTGATAATCCCAATCAGGGTCATCGAAGCGGTCATATATTTGAATGTAAGCAGACGCCAAATATATACGGTGGTTTAAAAGTATCACCGTAAGGATATGTCAAAAACTGAGATTGTGATTCGGTCCACCCTGCTAAATTATCTAACCAGGGAGTAGTATAACAACCTAGACCACAACAGTTCATCCAGTCACGAGGAGTTTCCTCATTGTCTGGATTAGGATATTTCGTTTTTCACTTTTTTCAAGTTTTCAAAGTACTGGTATCCCGAACGAGCCCCCAAGAACTGTAAGGAATTCTCATCTGCCGCTTGGGCAGGTCACTATACTTTCATCTGCCGCCTGGGCAGGATCACTGAATTCAGCCTCTTGTCCTCTGCTCGGTTTCCATTCCCCACAAGCGCTTGGGGAAGTCTCGATGAAACACACAAATCAGTCTTCCAAAGAGAAGTTCCGAAATTTTATTAGTGTGTGTGTTATATAATTATACTGAAACCAGAAAAGAATACAAAAGAAGCAAATGATGGCTAAATCATCTGCAAAATTAATTTAACTGTCCAGATCTTCACCAATACAAATATCTGATTATACTGTATTAAGTAACATACAGTGCCTTGCAAAAGCATTCATACCATTGAACTTTTTCACATTTTTTCACATTACAACCACAAACAAAAATGTATTTTATTAGGTATTGAAATGTATTTCTGTGTTATATGTTATCTTAACCTCTTCTGATTTAATGTTCTTGGATTGAGTCTATCCTGTTCTTTTAGTGCTCTATCTTGACAGTATGAAGAAGACAGGATAGGCTGACCTGCTTGTGAGATTACTTGCAGGACATTCAGTTTCTCTTTGCTCATGTACAGGCTTCCTGACCTTCAATGCCTGGATAAGAGTTGTGAGGAAGCAGCATTCTTGCATACCCCTATCTATGTTTTGGACTCGATTTAGCCAGGTGTGGCAAAATTTAGGAGGAATGGAGCTCGACCTTTAACCTCCTTGACCGTGATCTTATGAGTCTCCTGGGACTCTCTATAGCTTTTAGAGGTTCCCACATGACTGTACAAACTCTTGATACCTCTGTTCCGGATATTCTCGCTCTCTCTGACTGTGTACTTCCACATAACGCTGCTGCAGTTATCGCTGTCTGTTCTCTTCCTACTCTCTCTCCCGCTTTAGAGCTTGTTCCCTCTTCTTTGTGGGCGGAACACAAGGATGATTTGAGGCCAGAATTAAACACCTTACACCTGTATATTAAACCGTATCCTCTGTCTCATGAGAAAGCCACTGGAATTGATGTTATTCTTCATTCTCTTTTACAGCAGGGGGTGGTGATGCCATGTGTTAGTCCCAACAACACTCCTGTCAATCCTGTTCCAAAACCAGATGGCTCTTAGAGATTCACCCAAGATCTGCATAAAGTAAATGACCTTATCATTCCTGTAGCTCCGGTCGTTCCTGATGTGACATCTATAATCGCTTCTATCCCATGTAGTCATACGTACTTTTCTGTCATTGACCTGTGCTCGGCCTTTTTTCGTGTTCCTGCCGAGAGGCAGACACAGCCGCTCTTCGCCTTCATGCACAGGGGCCAGCAGTACACATGGACTAGGCTGCCACAGGGTTACATCAATTCTCCGACGGTCTTCGCGACCACGGTAAAGAACGCTCTTGCTCTGCCTTCCCCCAGGGTCCACGGTTCTTCAATATGCAGATGATCTTCTTATCACAGCTGAAACTCCTGCAGTCTGTGAAGCAGCCACTGTAGCACTCTTACAACACCTGGCCACCAAGGGATTCAAGGTATCAAGGACTAAGCTGCAGTTTTGTCTATCCACTGTGCGCTTTCTTGGTTATGAGCTCTCTCAAGGCTCTAGGAAATTGACTGCTGAACGCATTCAGGTCATCATGCGCCCTGCAACGAAGCAGGCTCCTCAGGCTTTCCGAGGTCTCATCAATTATTGTCGCCAGTGGATTCCTGACTGTTCTCTGTATGACAAGCGCCTTCGGTCCGCCATCAAACACTCAGACCCGGCCTCTGAACCATTATGCTGGACTAATGACATGCAAGAGGCTCTCACCGCCCTCAAGCGCGCTCTTTGTGCAGCTCCGACCTTAGTCCTACCAGACTACTCATGACCTTTTCATTTATATGTTGCTACACAGCCAGAGACTGCATCCGGAGTTTTGGCCCAAGAGCATGGGGGGGCATGCGACGTGCGTTTCTTTCCAAAACCTTAGACACTGTGGCTCAGGGTCTGCCTGCCTGTCTTTGTGCTGTGGCTGCCTGTGCGTTGATGGTGGAAGATGCAGAGAAAATTGTCTTATCACACCCCCCCACATACCTCACATCAGGTTTCCCCCACACATACCTCACATCAGGTTGCTCAAATTTTATGAAATCGTAATACCCAACATATGTCTGCCCAGTGGCAATCTGGCTATGAGACTATTTTAATGGCTACTGATCATCTCACCATTCACCCAATGTCGTCACTTGACACCATTGCTCATGCTTTACAGCGCCTTCTGAATGCTCAGGATGACTGTATTCCCGATCCTGATCATGACTGTTTAACTGAAATAGTCACTGCTACTAGCATTCGCCCTGATCTTTCCTCCTCTCCTCTTTCTACTGGTGACTCTCTCTTTGTTGATAGGTCGTGTTCACGTCCTCAGGATTGGGTGTATTTATGTGGCTACCCTGTATGTCTATTACCTGATGTTGTTCTTGAATCTCACTCTCTGCCTTTTTCCTCTGCGTAGGCTGCTGAGCTCTACGCTCTAACTAGGGCCTGTGTTATTTCACAAGACTCTGACGTAACCATCTACACTGATTCTCGTTATGCCTTCGGTGTGGCTCATGATTTTAGCAGGATCTGGCAGTCACGCGGGTTCACCGCTGCTGATGGTAAGCCCATGCCTCATTAGTTCAAGACCTCATTACGGCCTGTCATTTACCATGCTTTTTGGCCATCGTAAAAACCTGTGAGCACTCTACAGGCGACATGGAAGAAATTCGTGGTAATAGCTTTGCAGATCGCATGGCCAAGCAGGCTGCGACTTCTCGCTATCTGCCGCCTGGTCTTAACCTCTCGCTGGTTTCTGTGAACACCATGGTCAGTGCTGTTTTAGCTGACATGGACCTCCTATCACTTCAGACCTCGACTTCTCCCTCCGACAGGGCACATTGGCAATCTCAAACATGTCTACGTCTCGTTACCGAGAAACCACCACTAGGCGGCGAGACTGCATCAAATTCATTGTAACTTCATTGTAACTTTTAAGCATTAAATCCTCCAAATACACAGTTAAATTATATACTGTTTGAAAGCTTAGACTCTCAGGATTTTATTAAGCGCACACACAAAGCATAATATGATTTATAGTAATTTAACCATTTGATAGAAAATTGAACTAGGTGGCGCTAGTTCGATCTGTTTACTCACCTTTAACGCTGGTCTTTAAATTTCCCTTTCTTCACATTGTCACTAATGTTAATGTATTTTCCAAAACAAATGCTTGTAAAAATCCCAGAGAGTCCAAAAAACTTGAAAATGTAATCCTTTTAATCCAAAACGCTTTGCTCGCTTCACAAGAATTATTTGTTTGACCGGAAACTGAACATGAAGCTTCACTTCCGCTCTTTGTAGGACTCCTACGTCTTATTGGACGCATACCAAAATTTCAAAACGCATCAGATTTGTAGTCGAGGATCTGACGAATCAAACAAGCCCTCGCATGAGCCAACCAGTGCCTGTGCGGCCGAGATAGGCAGCTAAGAAGCCAATGAGGTCTCTCCATGCTATGTGGGTGACCCTCCCTTTGACTGACATTTGCTCCGTCCAGTAGCGATTTGATGTTTCGCGAGCATCATAGCTCTTTAGCCAATAAGGAGACGATTCCAACGAGATGCAACATGATACATCTGGTGAGGGCGGGCTGTGCAATGAGCGTGCGCATATTAATTTTTTTCAGCTTTATTGCGCAATTCTCGAACGTTTCACACTCTCACACCACAGGGTGTCAGTTTACAGGCATTTTTTCAAAACAGAATTCTAGGCAGAGGGGTTCTCTTTGTTATAGGACTTTTGAATTAAGCATGCAGTCCTTTTATACAAAGTTATACAGTAAAAAAAAAAACAAGAAAAACCTGAACAGACGGACATGTCCGTAGAAAAATATTCATATAACATCCATTTTTGAGTCTTTTGACTTCATTTTTTTTGGTGAAAGCCAAGACATGTGGCTATGACCCTCAGTTGTTGTTTACCAACCATCATTAAATACAGCAATGTATGTAATCAGTTTATCAGGTAAACAACTCAGACGGAAATAAAAATTCACCATTCTAGCCTCTATAACTCTGTGTCAGTAAGGCTTAGAATCAAGCTGTGTCGGAAACTAGAGACTCTCTTCTTTCCAATGAGACCAAGCTCACCTCTGTGTGTCAAAGTATATGGGAGCTGTACCACTTTTTATGTGGGTATGTCATCTAGGCGAAAATCATGAAAATGGGGGGGCGACAGGTAACAGGTTAATGGTGACGTCCTCCTCGACTGTCAGGGCCGTCTTTGTCTTTCTCGCCATTGCATTCCCTTTCTCATCCGCGAGTTTCATTGCCCCACTCACCGCAGACGAAGAGGGGTTATAGAAGACTTAGAGTCTGTATTTTGCATTGACCACCTAAACACAGACGTTAACAAATTTTTAGACAGATGTCTGACGTGCGCACAGAACAATATCTCTAAACCAGGGACGGTCCACAAGCATCTACCTACCCCTGACACTCCTTTTCAGGAATGGCAAATTGACTTTACACACATGCCCAAACAAGGCCCATACAAGTATCTGCTTGTAATGGTAGACAAGTTTTCAAGGTGGGTGGAGGTTTTCCTTGCTGTAAAGAAAATGACAATGTATTGGTGCAAAAGCTGACCATGGAAATCATACCTAGGTATGGCATCCCTGTAGGGCTCCATTCTGACAAAGGCACTCCTTTTACATCCAAAGTGACACAACAATTATGCAAAGAGCTAAAAATCAATTGGCAAAAAAAAAAATCGATTGAAAACTCACATTCCCTATCATCCATAATCATCAGGTATGGTGGAACGGGCAAACCGAAATATTAAAGACAAAATCCGTAAAGCTATGCATGCATCAGGCTCTAAAATTGGCTACACGCACAGCGACTCGTCTTAGCAAACATGAGAATGATTGCACAGGTGAGCCTCGCTTAACTTTCACCATACGAAATTGTAATGGGGCGGCTGTTTCCCCTTCCTTGGCGTTGAGGCAAGCAGGCTGTGGGGACGGGGGACCTAAGCATACACCTCAGTGAGTACTCTGCAGGGTTAATTCAAAAGCTCAATGAGTATTGGGCACGGGTAAGTTCAAAATGACCCCAAATTCCAGGTGGCAATACTCACCATTTTAAGGTGGGAGATCGTGTCTTGGTCAAAGATTTGGGAAAATTAGGCACGCCTTTGGGTGAGACCCCGTATAGTGAACCTGCAGAAATAGTCGCTGTGACTCAGCTATGTACAGCTGTATTAACTGACCTTTTTCCACAGTGGATCCATGCTGAACATCCACGTTTGAAGCCAGCTCCAAAATAACGATATTTTATGAGCAAAAATTCGGTGTCTAATAATGTGTGTGTTTCAGTGGCTTGGGGTAATAGCTGACAACCTTAACGGGGGTCCTCCTCTCCCAGCATCTGAGGAATCGGGTTTGGCTGACCTGCAAAGAGGGGTCGGTCGGTGAGCTTTATCAAAGCAGACGTACACACACCTATTGGACCAGGACTCCTCCATCATTGCTCCGCCAGAAACAACGGTGACTTCCCAGACCCTTCTGTGTTGGTTCTTTGGGCATCACCAATGCTGCAGGAGGTGCTGGGAGAAACTATGGGGGACTGAACAACAACCTCTTCTTGGACCTGGAAACACAGCCAGTGACCAGTATGGCATATCAAAGTGCAGAACAAACGGTATTTGTAATTCAGAAAATCAACAACAGAAGTGACATTCTTCCTCACTGGAATATCTGATGTGGCCACAAGAAAAGCCTTATACTTAGTCAATGGGTATAGAGAAAATACAACTTCAGTGCATTTGAACTTTATCTTTGTTGCAAAGTATTTGAATGTATATGATTTTTCAGTTTTACCTTTTTCAAGCATTTGCAAACATTTTGATGTTGATTATTGAGAAAAAAATAATTTGAACAATTTTAGTGTCAGGCTGCAACATAACAAACTTGAAAAAAATTAAAGGGGTCTGAATAGTTTCTGAATGCACTGAATATATATAGTTGTAGATAGAAGTTGTTTGCCTGTGATTATACACAATTTGAGGCATGTCTTACTTTGACCATCAATTCAATACAAATATAAGTACAGAAATAATTGGGATATTACAGGGGGATTTTAGAAGATATAATGCAAAATAATGAGCTAATACATATGCATAAGTAATCACTACACCTTGACGTCTTGGTATTGGGGGACTTAAAAAGGATGATATAACCTAGAGTTCTAAGTGGTTTGGGAGGGATGAGAATGAGTTTCTTGCACACATGGCTTCTGTTCACTCAGGTGAGAGCAGCTGATCCTCCCTGCAGCATCCAAGGACTGCCCAATCCTCCTCAACTCAGTAAAGATGGGGATATACTGATTGGTGGGATTTTTAACTTACACACCAAATGGGAGCAGCCAGCACAAACATTCACATCAGGGCCCAAGAAAGGAGAATGCATAAGGTCAGTGGGCATTATGAGAATTCCAAAATGAATGAAGTTGTGTTAAAAGCATATTTCTTAATTATTTGCATCGTAACTTTTTTAAAAATTTGTTTTGATTTATATTGTGACTTTGTTCCAAAGTTTTAACCTTAGAGAATTTCAAAGTGTACAAACAATGATGTTTGCAATTGAAGAAATCAACAACAGAAGTGATATTCTGCCTGGCATAAATTTAGGTTATAAAATTTATGATACATGTGGATCAGTTGAAATGACCACAAGAGCTGCCTTGTCCTTAGTCAACGGTTATGGAGAAAATACAACTTCAGTGCACTGCTCCAAACCTGACACTGTTCAAGCAATTATAGGGCAAACATCATCTAGCCCCACTATTGCCATCTCTACTACAGTGGGACCTTTGCAGATTCCTGTGGTAAATCTTAATTTCAAAAACATGCATTAAACTAAAATAAATTTTGCATTTGTATTGATTCTAATGAAATTAAAACATACAAAGTTGTATTATGTACAGTTTATATTTAAACCAAATACATTTATTACAGGTTAGTCACTTTGCATCATGTGCATGCCTAAGTGACAAAAAAAAACACCCATCTTTCTTCAGAACAATTCCCAGTGATTACTATCAGAGCAAAGCTTTGGCAAAGCTCGTCAAACATTTTGGATGGACCTGGGTGGGGGCTGTGTACAGTGATAATGACTATGGGAATAATGGCATAAGTGTATTTATCAGTGCTGCCAAAGAAGAGGGGATCTGTATTGAGTATTCCAAAGCATTTATTAAGACAGACTCCAGAGACAAAATTCTCAATGTAGTTGAGATTATCAAGGCTTCAACCTCCAAAGTGATTGTAGCATTTGTTGCATACCCTGACTTTACTTTTCTTCTGAGGGAAATGGTCTTGCAGAACATGACTGGGTTTCAGTGGATTGGAAGTGAGTCCTGGATCTCCGATGTAAACACTGCCGATGCTGAATGGCAACATATTCTGAAGGGGTCTGTGGGATTTGCTATTCCAAAAGCTAGTATCAATGGCCTAGGGTCATTTCTGACTAAGCTCAATCCAGCTGATGTAAGTTTTCACAAAGAGGTTTTTGAGACCATATTTCAATGTAAATTTCTAACACAAGAAAATGCTGACATGAAACAGTTGTGCAAAGGCAATGAAAGCCTCACTCAAGTTCCAAATATTTATACAGATGTTTCAAACTTACGAATGGCAAATAATGTTTATAAGGCTGTGTATGCTGTGGCATATGCCCTACATAACAGTTATGGCTGTTCAGAGAAGGAAAATGGACAAGAAGGTACTATTGCATGTACAAAATTAGCAGATTACCAGCAACCCTCGAAGGTGAGTGTAACAAAATAGACTCAGTAAAAATATGTATTCATATTTATAACCAAGTATGCAACTCTTCGTTTAGATAGTGAATGCGTTGAAGAAAATCCGTTTCACGACTACAACAGGAGAGGATGTATTCTTTGATGAGAATGGAGATTCAGCAGCACGCTATGAAGTGCTGAACTGTCAGCAAGGTAAAGATGGTCAAGCAGTATTTGTTAAAGTGGGCTTCTATGATGCCTCTCTGCAAACACACCTTCAGCTGTTGTTTAACAACAACAGTATAGTCTGGGCCCACAACAAACCACAGGTATATAACAGCTATATAAATGATAATAATAATATGTACAATAATAATTGTAGAGATATATTATTAAAAGTACACAATGTAAATGATTTTCAGGTGCCAGTCTCTGTGTGCAGTAACAGTTGTACCCCAGGCTTCAGAAAGGCTGTGCAGAAAGGAAGGCCAATCTGCTGCTTTGATTGTATTTCATGTGCAGAAGGGGAAATCAGTAATATAACAGGTATAATGAAAAAGTGTTTTGTGTTAGTAATGTAGACAAGTCATTGAAGGATTAAAAACTTTCTTAGACTAATAAACAAAATATAATTCAATGTAACTTCCTAAAGTGATTTTATTTTTCTTTAGATTCTATATCTTGCATCAAGTGCCCTACTGAACTTTGGTCTAATGACATGAAAGATACCTGTGTCTTAAAGTTGGTGGAATTCCTGTCATACGAGGAAATAATGGGAATCATTCTTCTATCATTTTCTTTGTTAGGAGCTTTGTTCACTATTTGTATTGCTGTAATTTTCTTTAAACACAAGGACACACCAATTGTTAGAGCAAACAACTCTGAGCTGAGCTTTTTGCTGCTCTTTTCTCTGACTCTGTGCTTCCTCTGTTCAGTCACATTTATTGGTCAGCCCTCTGAGTGGTCCTGTATGCTGCGCCACACAGCGTTTGGGATCACCTTTGTCCTCTGTATCTCCTGTGTTCTGGGGAAAACTGTAGTGGTGTTAATGGCCTTCAGGGCTACACTTCCAGGCAGTAATGTCATGAAATGGTTTGGGCCTCTACAGCAGAGACTCAGTGTACTTGCCTTCACTCTTGTACAGGTCATAATTTGTGTAGTTTGGTTAACAATATCTCCTCCTTTCCCACACAATAATATGAACTACTACAAGGAAAAGGTTATATTAGAATGTCATGTAGGCTCAGTTATAGGTTTCTGGGCTGTTCTGGGCTATATAGGACTTCTGGCTCTTTTGTGTTTTATCTTGGCTTTTCTGGCCCGGAAGTTGCCTGACAATTTCAATGAAGCCAAATTCATCACATTCAGCATGCTCATATTCTGTGCAGTTTGGATCACATTTATTCCTGCTTATGTCAGCTCTCCTGGAAAATTCACTGTAGCTGTAGAGATATTTGCTATTTTAGCATCAAGCTTTGGTTTACTATTCTGCATATTTGTTCCAAAATGTTATATAATAATACTGAAACCAGAGAAAAATACTAAGAAGCAAATGATGAGTAAAGCAACTGTGAATTGAATTAAGCTGTCCAGATCTTCATCTATACAAAAATTAAGAAACCTTTTTAAAAAGAAAAAAACACATACTAACTTAAATGAACACCTTCAAAATATTTCAGGGTATAGATTTAGAACTTCAATATCTGTTGACAATAATAAAAATAATTATCTGACTTTGCAGTACAATTTACATATGGTTAGTGCAAGAATTTTAGTGTCATAAACAACAATGATTTCACATATATTTATAGGTGTACATATATTTTACCTCTCTTAAGAAACACACTCCACACACATGTGTAAGTGTGTTGTCAAAGGCAATAAAATCATTAATAAAAGTAAATCTCCCCATGCAGTGTAAACGACTGTTTATCTCTCCTTTTGGAGTAACATTACTATAAGGAAAATTGGCAAAATGTAACGTATTTGTGACAAACTCAGCAGCTGCACTCTGTCCCATTAGGTGTGGGTGAATGGGATGCACTTTTTTCCAGGGGTTTCAGAACAGTGTAACAGATATTGCGTCATCGGGCAGGCGTGGCCTATTTGATACTCTAAACCTAACCATAGTTTTTGGTTGTTTATTTGTTTTTGAAAATAGCTTAACTGTAAGATAATAAAACATAATAGATATAAAATATAAAATCTACCTGTATAAATGTTTTGTCCTTCATTATTCATCGTGGGAATGCTCTTTTTTTATTGAAAGAGGGCGTTTTTACAAGACTTCCAAGAACACGCCCACTTTACGCTGTGGTAATGAAATCCCTGGAATTTAGTGAATGCCACAGCTGAATTCACACGCAAATGCAAGGATAGAAGGCAAACAGAGTTTTATTAAGAAAATAACAGCAAAAACAGACACTAGGGAAAAAATAAGCAACAAAAATGTAGGAGACAGCACAACAGAAACTGAATACCAAAAACATAAAACAGGACAAATCCAGTTAATAATTGACAATGACTCATCAAAAAAACAAACAAACAAAAAAAAAAACACGCAAGACAGCAGGTATAAATGGTAGAGATAATTAGAGAAACATAAGAAACAGGTTTGCAGAGGCAAGAACAGGATAAGTCTTGGGCAGGGCAAACATACACAAGAACACAAAATAAACAAAAGCAGATGAACAGAATATAAACAAAAGGAATTGTCTAAGGCATCTATGACTTATAGATTTGTGTTGTTAAAATATACATTCAGCTGTAGCCTGTAATAGAATAGAACACAATCAAATAAAATATTACTTCTCAGTTGTTTTCTGTTTATTTCTGTGTATGTAACTGTCTTCTGAACAATTCCCAGATTATACAATCAGCACCTGTTCTGCCGGTCAAGTAATTTCACAAAATGAGAATAAAATGCAGCAAAATGCAGTTATCATGTAACCAGAAGTCCAAATCTGAATTGCAGTATAGACATATTTACAAAAAATAAATAAATAAATAAATAAATAAATAAATAAATAAATAAATAAATGACATTCTCTATATATGAATGTGATGTGTGGCCAGGGTCAGTGGGAGGTTATTCCAGGATGGCAGCTGGCAGTAAGGCTTTGATTGGGCAAACACATTTTAGGCTTTGCCGTTGGCTTCTGGTCTAGTGAAGATGGCATGAAAGGTCATCAGCTTTAGTGTTTTTTGCTTCCTGGTCAATAGGTTACTATAACCTGGTATTTTGGGAAGAACGGGGGGCCACCAGGCCTGGCAGGGTTTGTGGAGTTTTGGTACTTTAAATGTATTTGAGGTTCTTGTGATTGGGTTTTTCAACCCTTCACTTCAGTGCAGCCACTTCTATATGGCCTATTGTGTCCCAATGGTACAAAATCTTTTGTTTTTACATAGAGGTGGTGCTGAGGACACGGTAGACATGATCTTCCAGGGTTGTGGTGTGGATCAGAATGTCATCAATGTAGACAATAACATAGCAGTTGTAGTAGTAGCAGTTGTGTAGCAGTCAAGTATCTGAACACCCCATTAATCCATTAATATAAGCCTGAAACACAGGTCAGGCATTGGTCAATCATCACCTTGGCATCACCTTGTATTTATAGTACTCACAGGTGACGTGGAAGTCAGTTTTTCATTCTTCCCAATCTCTAATCTGAATCAAGTTGTGTGAGCTTCTTAGATCCAATTTTGAATAAATGTGCTATTCTCAGTTGCTCTTGGACCCTGGGACCAGAGGGAAGGGCCACAAGTAACAGTGATAAAGTTGATAGTCCTCGATAGTCCCCCATCTTTTTTGTCCACAAAGAAGAATCCTGTGGTGGGTGTTTTTTTCAGCCTCTCGTCCTCTGCTCGGAAGTCTCGATGAAACATGCGAATCAGTCTTTCAAATAGAAGTTTTATTAGGTAATACAGGAATATATAGTCATACAAGAAGAGGGAGGGTGTAGTGGGTGTGTGTGTTGGTATGTGTGTGTGCATCTGTTTGTGACCTCTCAGTCACCGCAATTAAGTCAGATATTATCAGGCATGTGTACCCACACTCCCCTTAGTTCCCATCCTTTTAACACATAGAATGTTTAAGGCAGGGGTGTTTTATGGAAGGACCATTTGTTGTAGGAGAGTGTGTGTGCGTGTGTGTGTGTGTGAGAGAGAGAGAGAGAGAGAGAGAGAGAGAGAGAGAGAGAGAGAGAGAGAGAGAGAGAGAGAAAGAACAATGTGCTCTGTACAGAAAGTCTACAACATTATCAGAGAAGATGAAGTATTTTATACAGTTATTCTCAAAATTCCCGTCTTTTATCCATGATAAACTTATAATGGATAAACAACTCATATATGATTATCTATCTTTGGAAGCTGGGCTAAACGAGTAATCACTGTTACTGCATTCCTGACCTTCCAATTTGCGAATTTCCAGAATTCGTTGTCATGAGGATGCGCTTGAACGGGTAACCCTGTCCCAAGGCAGATGATCAAGATGAGTCCTGTGCTCAATGAAAGGTGGTCATTCAGTTTTCTTCAGCCTTTCCCGGCACCTCCTGCAGCCTGGATGATGTCCAAAGAGCCGGAACAGAAGGGTCTGTGGGGTAACTTCTGAGCGTTGTGAGGTGATAGTGGGAGGAGCCAGGAGGTTGAAGGCACCTTCTAGAAAACTCATGGGAGGGCTAGAAGGCTGTATTTCTGTAACATAAAGAAAATGGTGTTACACAGAGAATACTTTTATGCATTCACAGCAGAATCTCTTCACCCTGGTAGCATGGATCCACTGTGGAAAAAGATCAGTTAGTACACCTGTGCGCGTAGTCACGACTATTTCCACTGGCCCATCATATTTACTTTCGCCCAGTAATTCAGGTTTTAATGATTTAATTAGGACCATATCTCCCACTTGTAATGGATGGGTCGGTGCCTTAGAAATGGACGTCCAAAAATAATTTTGTGTGGTGATAAATGGGTGTCTTTTCACAGTGTCATTCACGGTGCTAGAACAAAGGGTAACAAGTCAACCCAATTTTTGCTACACGTCACCTGCATAGCTTTAGTCAACTTATCCTTAATTGTTCAATTGGTTCTTTCCGCTATCCCTGAGGATTGGAGATGATGAAAGTGCCATGACAGAGACAGGTACTTAAACAGGTCTTGTGTTATTTTGGAAGTAAATGGTGTTCCGTTGTTTGAGTCAATAACAGGTGGAACACCATACCTTGGCAAGATTTCTAGGCCAGAATACTTGTAACAACCTTGGAATTTTTTCACTGAAAGGGGAAAGCCTCTACCCACCTTGAGAATAACATAGCATAAGTAGTATATGATTGTACAAACATAAAAGGTAAAGAGTAAGCTTCAGCAACAACATCGGGCAGAACACACACAGAATACCCACAAGGAAAGTGACCATCATGTGGCTTTGAACAAGAGCCATCAACAAATAGTGAATCGCCTGTATTTAATGGAGTGGATTCTAAATCAGGGAGAATGGGAGGAGGTGGCTTTGATTCCTAAATTACTGGTTGACCGTAAGATTTTCATAACCCGACCTCCTTTGTGCCATCATGTGTCTGTAAGTTCTGAAGGACCTGTTTTACCTGATGTGATGAATGTAAGATCAGGGGATGAGACAGGACAATTTTCTCAGCATCTTATACCATCACAGCACAGGCGGCCACAGCCCAGAGACACGCTGGTAAGCCCTGAGCAACAGCATCAAGTGTTTTAGACAGGAATGCACATGGCCTCATCACCCCCCCCCCCCCCCCAATGCTCCTGGGGCAAGACAGCAGAGGCAGTGCCCTCATGCTTGCAGGCATAAAGATGGAACTCTTTTGCATAGTTCGGGAGCCCCAGAGTAGGAGCGGAACATAAAGCCTCATACGCTTCAAGCATTTCAGGAGTCCATGTTAGTGGACGTTGCATTGGGTCCTTGTGGGAGATTGTGGACCGGAGGCATTTGTTGTATTAAGAACAGTCAGGTATCCATTGATGACAGTAGTTTATCAGCCCCAGGAAAGCCATGAGAGTGTGCTTTGTGTCAGGATGCCATGTGTTGAGGATTACCTGCATACAGTCTTGAGAGAGTTTTTTTCTGCCTTGTGAGAGTTCAAACCCCAGATACTTCACTGTGGGAAGACAGAACTGCAACTTGGGGTTTGAAACCTTGAAGCCTTTTGAAGCTAGATGGCGCAGGAGGCAGAGGGAGGCTTGTTCACAGAGTTTTTCAGTGGCTGAGGAGACTAAGAGATTATCTGCATACTGTAAGACAACAGAACCAGTGGGGGAGAACAAGATCACATAATGCATCCCTTACAACAGCAGAAAACTGTGCTGGAGAATCAATATACCCTTGTGGTAGGTGTGTCCACATATACTGCTGCCCCTGTATGTGAAGGCAAAGAGAGGCTGCCTCTGCTCTTCGACAGGAACACTGAAAAAGGCAGAACATAAGTCAATAACAGAATTGAAAGTATGTTCACATGGAATGGAGGTGAGAATTGAGGCCACCTCTGGCACAACAGGTGCCACAGGGATGATGATGTTATTTATTTCCTCAAGTCTTGTGTGAGGCACCAGGAACCATCTGGTTTGGGGACTGGATTGACGGGAGCGTTGTATGAACTTACACATGGTTTGACTACTCCCTGTTGTAGAAGAGATTATAAAACTCCATCCATGCCCTGCAATTTAGCTTCAGACAAAAAGGGTCCTCTATTCCAAAAAGGGTCCTCTATCTTACCCTCATATTGCTTCCTCATTACTGACATTGTAGCTCCCGTATCATAGAGGAAAGAATATACTGTGCCACTTACACATAACTCAAGAAAAGGCATTTCATTTACCGGATGTGATTCATAAGTACAATGTAGCATGGTCGGGATCGCGCCCTGTGGGCATCCCTATGCATGGTAGGGATTTGACTCCATCCCGGTGAAAGGGCGGGGTAGTTGGGGAGGCAGTGCTGGAAGGTAGACCTGCGGGAACATCTCCCATCTCTCTAAGTCATTTCCTACATTCCTTGGCCTAATGCCCATTCTTACGACAAAAAAAAAAGTGCTGGGGCTTTGGGAGTATGAGTTACTTACTCCTCTTCCCCGGCCTCTCGCTTGGCCCCTCCCTCAGGCTGAGTCACCTTTGTATACATTGCCTTCAGCCACAGCGAGGCATACTACTTGTCTACTTTCTAAAATACCATTGCCTTCCATGGTGCACACTCTCCCCTAGAGTTATAACTGTCATATTGCTACAATCTGTAAGCTGATATTTAAGAATCTTCTGCACCTAAAATCTACAATTATGCATAAAGGTTGTGAGGAACAAAGGATTAGCAATTTTGGTTTAGTTTGAGGATCAAACTTTGGCAGAGATTTTAATTAATTTTTTTTGAGTTTGGAATAGAGTGGTATTTATCCCAGATTCATTTCATTTCTAGCCATTTCTTATAACCATATGTCATGTACTGATAATCCCAATCAGGGTCACTGAAGCGGTCATACATTTGAATGTAAGCAGACGCCAAATATTCAGGTTTAAATGTACCACCGTGGGGGGCGCTTTTGGGACCTCGCTAAAGATGGCCGCTTAATTCGGTAGCTCTGTGCTGGTTCCCTTTTCTTCTTTATTTATCTTTGGTTAATCCATTTTATGCTCGAAGTGTGTTGTACCAACATCGAACATTAATGTCGAAGAACAAAGAAACGCGTGATTTTCCACTTTTCACGTCCTCCCGCTGAGCAGGAGGAGGCCTCGTCAGACCCAACGGATGCCATGTTGGCCGAAATTCGCTCGCTGGGAACCAGTTTGGGCAATATTGACGGTAGACTAAGTACAATTGACAACCGTTTGGACAATATTTCTACCTCAGTTACCTCAATACAGGAAGCCCTTTCTAATTTATCCGGCAGGGTGACGTCAAACGAGTCGCGCTTGACCGAGGCTGAGGCGAGAATCTCCGCCGCTGAGGAGAGTATGCTAACACATGAGAGAAAAATCACATCTCAAGACAAAGATTTAGCATTACTCCGAGCTAAAATAGACGACCTGGAGAACCGAGGCAGGCGCAAAAACTTGAGAGTCGTCGGCCTCCCTGAGAAGGCTGAGGGCTCTGAACCTATCGCGCAGTTTTTTACGAGGATGTTGCCGAAGTGGCTAGACCTCACAGCCGATCCACACTTTGAGATCGAAAGAGCTCATAGATCTCTCGGCTCTGCCTTGGGAGTAAACCGCGCTCCACGAAGTGTTCTGGTTCGCTTCTTACGTTACGCGGATAAGGAGATGATACTGCAAGCAGCGCGGAAAAATCGCGCCCCCTATGGGCACTACTCTGTATCAGTACTGGGTATGGGGTATCATTACCCTACGCTAGGTACCATTCGGGTACAGTTTCATTTCTATAGTTGTGCTTCGTCGTTTGGGGACGAGGACGGAGGGCGGGGGGAGGGAGTTTTGGGTTCTGTATGTTTTGTATTGTGTATTGAAATGCAAAAATTTCCTTGGTCGGTTCTACACATGTTTCAGATTTAATACAGTCTTAAGTGTTCAGTTTTTATTACTTTTGGTTATTCTATGACTACGCACAATACAGCCAGGTTTGTCACATGGAATGTTAAAGGGTTAGGACATGTGATTAAGAGGACAAAGATACTAACCTATCTTAAAAGGCAGAAAACTACAATAGCTATGCTTCAAGAGACATCTTTATCTGATTCAGAACATTTAAAACTAAAACAAGATTGGGTAGGGCAGATATTTTTTTCATCCTGTAAAGCAAATTCCAGGAAGAGGGGCACAATTATTTTAATTAGTAAACACTTCCCCTTTATTTTAGATCAACAGATTAACGACCCGGATGGAAGATATGTTTTAATTACAGGTACAGCGTATGGTCAACCTATTGTCATACTGAATGTTTACGCTCCGAATGAAGACTCACCTGAATTCATGTCTAAAACCATACTTTTGTTTAACCAGCACTGTAAGGGCTTGGGAGTTTGCGCCGGTGATTTTAACTGTGTTATGGACCAAAAAATGGATAAGTCTACCTTAGACTCAGCCACTAATCTTAGATCATCCCTGGTCCTTAGAGAACTTTGCAATGAGTCTGGCATTATCGATGTCTGGCGAGAATTTAACAGGGGGAGTAAAGAATACACTTTTTACTCTAACCCCCACGGATCCTATTCAAGATTAGACTACATTCTGATTCATACCCAATATCTTCACACAGTGTCTGCCTGTCAAATTGGTCCAATCGTTCTGTCCGATCATGATCCAGTCCAGCTGGATATGACGCTAAGCGAACATAGGTCTACAAAGGTCTGGAGATTAAACTCCTCCACACTGAACGATTTGGCATTTTGTGAATTAATTCGGGATGGATTAAAAAACTAATGGACAGATAATGAGAACTCACCTGTATCATCTGCAACTATTTGGGACGCTGCGAAGGCTACAATTAGAGGGCATATTATATCTTATAATTCGGCACGCAGACAGGCTTGGTCCAAAAAAAGACAGAACCTTGAAAGAGAAGTAAAAAGATTGGAATGTCTACACAGTACAGTCCCTACTCAGACAAATTGGGCCCAACTATGTCGAGTCAGAGCTGAACTTAATCTGGATCACACAAATCATATTAAAAAGCTTATATTCCTTTCTAAACAAAAATATTATGAATATGCAAATAAACCTAACAGATTACTGGCCCATCAAATAAAAAAAACACAAAGTGAAAGAACAATTAAGTCAATGAAGTCCCCGGATGGCTCAATCACATACAATACTACTTCGATTAACGATTTATTTAGAGATTTCTACAAAACGTTATATAAATCGCAAGTCACGGCTAAACAATTTGATATTACCAAATTTTTAGACGGAATCCCTCTTATGACTATTTCTGAAGATGATAGAGTATTTTTGGATTCACCCCTGTCACCGGAAGAAATCTTCAGTGCAATCCAATCTATGCCCGCCAACAAATCTCCAGGCCCTGACGGATTCCCCTGTGAGTTTTACAAAAAGTTTTGGCCAGAACTCTCTCCTATCCTAATGCCCGCTCTCCAAGATTTACTAGACAATGGAGTGGCCCCGTGTCGTGGAAAATGGCATCAATTTGTTTAATTCCAAAAAAAGGAAAAGACCTTCAAGAATGTGCCTCTTACAGGCCAATAAGTCTCTTGAATACCGATTATAAAATACTTGCTAAGGTCCTTGCTCGCAGACTCGAAACAGTATTGCCATATATCATTAAGCCGGACCAGACGGGATTCATAAAATCACGTTTTGGCACAGATAATATTCGCCAACTCTTGAACATCATAGATTCAATACAAGCACGTAAACTCCCAGCCCTTATTATCTCCCTGGATGCAGAAAAAGCCTTCGATAGAGTCGAATGGGAATTTCTTTTTGCCACCCTAAAGAAATTTAATTTAGGTCCTAAATTCATCGATTTTAGAGCTACAGTCACTACGAATGGTCTGATCTCAAAACCCTTTGTCATAGAAAGAGGTACGAGGCAGGGGTGTCCTCTTTCACCCCTGCTTTTTGCTCTCGTAATCGAACCACTGGCTGAATCTATAAGGCAGTGCCAATACCTTTCTGGTATAACGGTGGGAGATGAGAAACATCGGATTTCTTTGTATGCAGATGAGGTACTGCTGTATATTTCTGAGCCAGAGAAGCCAGTTCCAGTAATATTAAAGTGTATTTCAGAATACAGTGCCTTATCTGGATATAAAATTAATCTGTCAAAATCCATGGCGCTTTCTCTTAAAATTTCTGCTCCAAATGATCTTGCATCTCTCTCACCCTTCAAAATAACTACTGTTGGTTTTAAATATCTCGGCATATTCGTCACACCACTATTTACAGATTTATTTAGAACAAATTATGCCCCTCTTCTGGATTCCATTAAAAAAGACCTTAACACCTGGCGGACACTCCCTATTTCTTTTCTGGGCAGGATTAACGTGATCAGAATGAATATTCTACCTAAGTTTCTGTATTTATTTCAATCCCTACCTTGTCATTTACCAAATGTTTTCTTTAAAGACATCAATAAGCACTTTTCTAAATTCATCTGGAACCACAAAATGCCTCGAATTAGTTTTAACAAATTAATGAAACCAAAGGATAAGGGAGGAGTCGCCTTACCGAACTTTTGTCTGTACTATTGGTCAGCACAGGTGAAGCATATGGTTAGTACATATGGTTGGTACAATGAAAGGACCGACTCTAGATGGCTTAATCTGGAAGCAAGGGCTTGCGCTCCTCTCCCAATAAAATTTCTGCCTTTTATTGCAAATACCAAAAAGCTTAAATGTTCCTTGACAAGTTTCACCATTTCAAACACCCTTCGGACATGGAGAGACGTTAAACTGTATCTTAAGATTCCAGCTGAACTCACACTTTTCTCACCTATTGCTTCTAATCCTGACTTCCCTATATCTCTGCAAAATATCGGCCTTTCAGTCTGGTCTAAGTTAGGGATCTCGCAATTATCTTGTCTCTTTTCAGGCGAGGCTTTAAAATCCTTTCAAGAAATATCGCACCAATATAGTATACCACAGTCCCATTTCTTCAAATACCTTCAGCTGTGTCATTTCATAAAACCTCTGTCTGATCATGGTAAGCTGAGACATGATCTTACTGACATAGAACAAGTTATAATAAAAAACAATCTCTCTAAGGGGTTAATATCTAAAATATATAATGCCTTGGTTGATTTGTGTACTTCCTCCTTAGAGAGCTTGAAAAGAGTGTGGGAAAAAGACCTGGGCCACAGAATTACCGATATGGACTGGTCCACCGTATGTAACAATGTGTTCCCTATATGTACTTCTTTGGGAATTCATGAACTCAACTACAGATTTTTTAACAGAGTTTACCTTACACCTTCACGTCTAAGAAAGATTTACAAAGACTCCTCCGATCTCTGTTTTAATTGCAAGAAATACAAAGGAACATTCCTTCACTGCTTCTGGTATTGTGACAAAATCTTTTCTTTTAGGATTAAAGTACATCATTTTTTACAAAGGCTCCTTAAGTTGAAATTTTGTTTCTCTTTGGAATTGTATCTGCTGTATAGTGGAATTGAGACTGTGTTTGACTTCCACACAAGGCAACTGTTTTTAAATTTGGTGTACCTGGCAAAGAAATGTACATTGTTATTGTGGTCTTCTCCTCAGGCACCTTCTGTTAAAATGTGGTTGTCTCAAATGTCCATATTACTTCCACTTGAGAAGCTCACTTATGACAAACACCAAAGGTCTAATGACTATTGGCAGATATGGACACCTCTCTGGTGCCACATTAACAACCTCTCTTGATCCTGTGTACATTTTGTTATTTACCAGAATGTGCTATATTTTTCACCTGATTGTCCACTTTTAATTGTTTTTTATTGTGTACTTGAGACTGTATCGCTATGTTTATGTACATCTGATTAACCGACCAATAAAAAAATAAAAAAATTAAAAATGTACCACCGTGAGGATATGTCAAAAACTGAAGTTGTGATTCTGTCCACCCTGCTAAATTATCTAGCCAGGGGGTAGTATAACAACCTAGACCACAAAAAAAACTGGTTCATCCAGTCATGAGGAGTTTCCTCATTGTCTGGATTAGGATATTTCGTTTTTCACTTTTTTTCAACTTTACAAAGTACTGGTATCCCGAACGAGCCCCCAAGAACTGTAAGGAATTCTCGTCTGAATTGTCTCACAAATCAGTCTTCCAAAGACAAGTTCTGAATTTTATTAGTGTGTGTGGGGGGGGGGATGCCATTTTGGCATCAAGCTTTGGTTTATTATTATTATGCATATTTGTTCCAAAGTGTTATATAATTATACTGAAACCAGAAAAGAATAAAAAGAAGCAAATGATGGCTAAATCATCTGCAAAATTAATTTAACTGTCCAGATCTTCACCAATACAAATATCTGATTATACTGTATTAAGTAACATACAGTGCCTTGCAAAAGCATTCATACCCACTGAACTTTTTCACATTTTGTCACATTACAATCACAAATAAAAATGTATTTAATTAGGTGTTGAAATGTATTTCTGTGTTATATGTTATCTTAACCTCTTCTGATTTAATGTTCTTGGATTGAGTCTATCCTGTTCTTTTAGTGCTCTATCTTGACAGTATGAAGAAGACAGGATAGGCTGACCTGCTTGTGAGATTACTTGCAGGACATTCAGTTCCTCTTTGCTCATGTACAGGCTTCCTGACTTTCAATGCCTGGATAAGAGTTGTGAGGAAGCAGCATTCTTGCATACCCCTATCTATGTTGAACCCCCCCCCCCCCGCCCCCCCGCACCGCATTATCTCATACACCACAGCTTGTTCCACTGCATATACATTATTTTCTGTAGCTCAGTTCGCTGAGAAGCTGTTTGGAATAAACCAGATTAGATTTCACTCATGTGGTTTGTTCTCTTAGTGCTCTGGAGCGCTCCTAACATCCTCAACAGACAGACACAGATGAGCTTCAGGAGAAACTTTCTTACAATTTGGTGACCCCGACGTGATACTTCTGATCAGGTAAGACAAGTTTTGATTACAGTATTACAGACCTGTAGATTACCCTCGGTAGATAGGAGAACCAAGAAGAGCACGCTATACAAATTTTAGTTGACTCCTCTGTGTCTTCTGATTGACAAATTTTTTGTTGATTATACCGTAACCATGGGAAACTCATACCCTAAGCCTGAGCCTGGGGAGACGCCACAAGATTGGTTTACTCATTGCGGACTAGACTATTACTCTATTCCATAATTAGATAATTTAGCAGGCTGGACTGAGGCAAATCCTCAGATTCCTCCTTACCCACGGGTAGGGACTTTTGACCCTGGTTATCTCACCTTTGCGTATCCTAGCGACCCAGACTGGGATTATTTATACATGCGCGAGTGTTACGCTAAATGGTATGAAATGAAAAAGATAGCGCACCTTGCTCTGTTCGAAAGGCAATTCCAAAGCCTAAAAAGATGTTGTATGGCACCGACTCGGGATCTCCTACTAGTGGGAGTGTTGAACCACCACCCTATTCTAAAGAAAAAGAAAAAAAAGGTCCCGTTGGCCTTTAATCGGCCTACCTCACAAAATAAGCATTACATTTTCTTGATATGCTAATTAAGAGTTCTCGTAACTGTCAGCTTACAGGAGCAGATTATTGATTTATTCTCCAGAATATATTAGGCGATCAGTATGATGAAGAGAAATTGATCGAACAAGTTCCTGTGTTAAGACCTCAGATTGATGAGGTGGTAAATATAACACAAAAAGAGGTTGAACAAGAGCCAGAGGAGCGAGAGGAACAGGCGCCACCCAGGACACGGTCAACGAAAAAGAAAACTAACACCCATGTTATCTCCTCTTATTTTTGGAAAGACAACCCAGACGCTTTTATTCAGCTGCGTCGGCAGCTCACTAAATATCTGCTTAATATTAAACATGCTATTCGCGATCTCTCTCAAGTTACTAACTATAAGCTGGAAAAGGGAGAGTCCACCTCCGTGTTTTGGACTCGATTTAGCCAGGCGTGGCAACATTTAGGAGGAATGGAGCTCAACCTTTAACCTCCTTGGCCGTGAGTCTCCTGGGACTCTCTATAGCTTTTAGAGGTTCCCACATGACTGTACAAACTCTCGATACCTCTGTTCTGGATATTCTCGCTTTCTCTGACTGTGTACTTCCACATAACGCTGCTGCAGTTAACGCTGTCTGTTCTCTCCCTGCTCTCTCTCCCGCTCTAGAGTCTGTTCCCTCTTCTTTGTGGGCAGAACACAAGGATGATGTGGGCTGCGTTTCCTGTCCTCCTTATGAGACCAGAATTAAACACCTTACACCTTTGTATCTTAAACAGTATCCTCTGTCTCATGAGAAAGCCGCTGGAATTGATGTTATTCTTCATTCTCTTTTACAGCAGGGGGTGGTGACGCCATGTGTTAGTCCCTACAACACTCCTGTCAATCCTGTTCCAAAACCAGATGGCTTTTGGAGATTCACCCAAGATCTGTGTAAACTCTTCCAGAGTTTTGGCCCAAGAGCATGGGGGGGGCATGCGACCTTGTGCATTTCTTTCCAAAACCTTAGACACTGTGGCTCAGGGTTTGCTTGCCTGTCTTCGTGCTGTGGCTGCCTGTGCGTTGATGGTGGAAGATGCAGAGAAAATTGTCTTATCACACCCCCTCACATTACATACCGCACATCAGGTTACTCAAATTTTATGAAATCTTAATACCCAACATATGTCTGCCCAGCGGCAATCTGGCTATGAGACTATTTTAATGGCTACTGATCATCTCACCATTCGCCCCACGTTGTCACTTGACAGCATTGCTCATGCTTTACAGCGCCTTCTGAATGCTCAGGATGACTGTATTGCCGATCCTGATCATGACTGTTTAACTGAAATAGTCACTGCTACTAGCATTTGCCCTGATCTTTCCTCCTCTCCTCTTTCTACTGGTGACTCTCTCTTTGTTGATGCGTCGTGTTCACGTACTCAGGATGGGGTGTATTTATGTGGCTACGCTGTATGTCAATTACCTGATGTTGTTCTTGAATCTCACTCTCTGCCTTTTTTTTTTGCCACCTGGTCTTAACCCCTCGCTGGTTTCTGTGAACACCATGGTCAGCGCTGTTTTACCTGACATGGACCTCCCATCACTTCAGGCCTCGACTTCTCCCTCCGACAGTGCACATTGGCAATCTCAAAACTCGGTGCTTATAGGTGACGTCCTCCTCGACTCTCAGGGCCGTCTTTGTCTTCCTCGCCATTGCATTCGCTTTCTCGTCCGTGAGTTTCATGGCCCCACTCACCGCGGATGAAGAGGGGTTATAGGGGACTTAGAGTCTGTATTTTGCATTGACCACCTATACACAGATGTTAACAAAATTTTAGACAGATGTCTGACGTGAGCACAGAACAATATCTCTAAACCAGGGGCGGTCCACCAGCATCTACCTACCCCTGACACTCCTTTTCAGGAATGGCAAATTGACTTTACACACATGCCCAAACAAGGCCCATACAAGTATCTGCTTGTAATGGTAGACAAGTTTTCAAGGTGGGTGGAGGCTTTGAAAGAAGTTGACCACGGAAATCACACCTAGGTATGGCATCCCTGTGGGGTTCGATTCTGACAAAGGCACTCCTTTTACATCCAAAGTGACAACAATTATGCAAAGAGCTAAAAATCGATTGGCGTTTTCACATTCCCTTTGATCCACAATCATCAGGTATGGTGGAACGGGCAAACCGAACTATTAAAGACAAAATCCTTAAAGCTATGCATGCATCGGGCTCTAAAAATTGACTACACACGCTGCCGCTCGTCTTAGCAGACATGAGAATGACTGCACAGGTGAGCCTTGCTCAACTTTGACCATATGAAATTGTAATGGGGCGGCCGTTTCCCCTCCCTTGGTGTCGAGGCAAGCAGGCTGTGTGGACGGGGGACCTAAGCATACATCTCAGTGAGTACTCTGCAGGGTTAATTCAGAAGCTCAATGAGTATTGGGCACGGGTAAATTCAAAATGACCCCAAATTCCAGTTGGCAATACTCACCCTTTTAAGGTGGGAGATCGTGTCTTGGTCAAAAATTTGGGAAAATTAGGCACGCCTTTGGGTGAGACCTCGTGTAGCGAACCTGCAGAAATAGTCGCTGTGACTCGTAGAGCTGTATTAACTGACCTTTTTCCACAGTGGATCCATGCCGGACGTTTGAAGCCAGCTCCAAAATAACGATATTTTATGAGCAAAAATTCTGTGTCTAATGATGTTTGTGTTTCAGTGACTTGGGGTAATAGCTGACAACCTTAACGGGGGACCTGCAAAGAGGGGACGGTCGGTGAGCTTCAACAAAGCAGATGTACACACACCTATTGGACCAGGACTCCTCCATCATTGCTCCGTCAGAAACAATGGTGACTCCCCAGACCCTTCTGTGTCGGCTCTTTGGGCATCACCCATGCTGCAGGAGGTGCCGGGAGAAACTACAGGTTACTGAACAACAACAACAACCTCTTCTTGGACCTGGAAACACAGCCAGTGACCAATACATTTATCTGACTGTATATTTACAATCACACCCCCAGTGTCACCCATATGAGGATGGGTCCCCCTTGAGTCCGGTTCCTCTCAAGGTTTCTTCCTTTACCAATTTAAGGGAGTTTTTCCTTGCCACTGCTGCCTGAGTCACCTCAGACTTGCTCATAGGGGAATAAATACATACAGATTGTGAACTACTTATATCTAATAATAATCTAGAATTTTTATTCTGTCAATTCTTTTACTTTTATTATTTGTTATTTCCTTTATCATTAATTATGTTTACCTTCTGCTCTGTGTTTATGTTCTGTAAAGCTGCTTTGAGACAATGTCTATTGTAAAAAGCGCTATACAAATAAACTTGAATTGAATTGAATTGAATGGCTGTTCTACTTCTACTACTCGCAACGCTTGGGACAGGGTTACCCGTCCAAGCTCATCCTCATGATAACATCTTTTGGCAGTTCGCCAATTGGACAGCACGACAGCATACCAACGAATCATGTTATGTATGTCAGGCCTTTCCAACATCAGCCACTACCACCAGCCTGAAGCCCCGCAATGACACTCTCTTTCATTAGGATAGCTTACTTCATGTTCCATTAGTATTTTCTATTTGAACAAACTGCTTTCTATTAGCTTGTTGTAAGAATGCTGGGATTCCGGGAACTCTTGAACATTAAAAAACTAAAGCCTTAACAGACGTAACTTTCCCACAGTCAGTGATAATGCGACTATCACGCTCTCTCTCTGTACCTGGATAACATCTGCCGCTGCTGCCAAATGACTCACTGATTGAAGTCTGTCTTGACGTGAAGTCCACCTGACCGGCAGAAGGAGAAGTAGTTCCTTCCCCTAACCAGATATAATTAGACTTTTCTGGCGACAGCAAGTTACTTATGATAACACTCACTCCAAATTACTGAGTTTAAATATCGATCTTTTTATATGAGAATCGATACTAGAGCAGGAGACAGTGGGATCGTAAATATTGACATCACTAGTTTTATCCAGAAATTCCACCACTGTTATGTGGCTCTTCTACCCATAATCTTTTTTTATTCCTGCAGATGCCTTTAGTGAAGCATATTCTGAAATACATTGTGATTTATAGTATTTTGCCTAATGTTTGACCCTCAAAGCATATCAAAGTGCAGAACAACGGTATTTGTAATTCAGAAAATCAACAACAGAAGTGATATTCTTCCTCACTGGAATATCTGATGTGGCCACAAGAAAAGCCTTATACTTAGTCAATGGGTATAGAGAAAATACAACTTCAGTGCATTTGAACTTTATCGTTGTTGCAAAGTATTTGAATGTATAAATGATTTTTCAGTTTTACCTTTTCAAGCATTTGCAAACATTTTGATGTTGATTATTGAGAAAAAAAAATTTGAACAATTTTAGTGTCAGGCTGCAACATAACAAACTTGAAAAAAATTAAAGGGGTCTGAATAGTTTCTGAATGCACTGAATATATATAGTTGTAGATAGAAGTTGTTTGCCTGTGATTATGCACAATTTGAGGCATGTCCTACTCTGACCATCAATTCAATACAAATATAAGTACAGAAATAACTGGGATATTACAGGGGGATTTTAGAAGATATAATGCAAAATAATGAGCTAATACATATGCATAAGTAATCACTACACCTTGACGTCTTGGTATTGGGGGACTTGAAAAGGATTATATAACCTAGAGTTCTAGGTGGTTTGGGAGGGATGAGAATGAGTTTCTTGCACACATGGCTTCTGTTCACTCAGGTGAGAGCAGCTGATCCTCCCTGCAGCATCCAAGGACTGCCCAGTCCTCCACAACTGAGTAAAGATGGGGATATACTGATTGGTGGGATTTTTAACTTACACACCAAATGGGAGCAGCCAGCACAAACATTCACATCAGGGCCCAAGAAAGGAGAATGCATAAGGTCAGTGGGCATTATGAGAATTTCAAAATGAATGAAGTTGTGTTAAAAGCATATTTCTTAATTATTTGCATCGTAACTTTTTTTTAAAATTTGTTTTGATTTATATTGTGACTTTGTTCCAAAGTTTTAACCTTAGAGAATTTCAAAGTGCACAAACAATGATGTTTGCAATTGAAGAAATCAACAACAGAAGTGATATTCTGCCTGGCATAAATTTAGGTTATAAAATTTATGATACATGTGGATCAGTTGAAATGACCACAAGAGCTGCCTTGTCCTTAGTCAACGGTTATGGAGAAAATACAACTTCAGTGCACTGCTCCAAACCTGACACTGTTCAAGCAATTATAGGGCAAACATCATCTAGCCCCACTATTGCCATCTCTACTACAGTGGGACCTTTGCAGATTCCTGTGGTAAATCTTAATTTCAAAAACATGCATTAAACTAAAATAAATTTTGCATTTGTATTGATTCTAATGAAATTAAAACATACAAAGTTGTATTATGTACAGTTTATATTTAAACCAAATACATTTATTACAGGTTAGTCACTTTGCATCATGTGCATGCCTAAGTGACAAAAAAAAACACCCATCTTTCTTCAGAACAATTCCCAGTGATTACTATCAGAGCAAAGCTTTGGCAAAGCTCGTCAAACATTTTGGATGGACCTGGGTGGGGGCCGTGTACAGTGATAATGACTATGGGAATAATGGCATAAGTGTATTTATCAGTGCTGCCAAAGAAGAGGGGATCTGTATTGAGTATTCCAAAGCATTTATTAAGACAGACTCCAGAGACAAAATTCTCAATGTAGTTGAGATTATCAAGGCTTCAACCTCCAAAGTGATTGTAGCATTTGTTGCATACTCTGACTTTCCTTTTCTTCTGAGGGAAATGGTCTTGCAGAACATGACTGGGTTTCAGTGGATTGGAAGTGAGTCCTGGATCTCTGATGTGAACACTGGCAATGCTGAATGGCAACATGTTCTGAAGGGGTCTGTGGGATTTGCTATCCCAAAAGCTAGTATCAATGGCCTAGGTTCATTTCTGACTAAGCTCAATCCAGCTGATGTAAGTTTTCACAAAGAGGTTTTTGAGACCATATTTCAATGTAAATTTCTAACACAAGAAAATGCTGACATGAAACAGTTGTGCAAAGGCAATGAAAGCCTCACTCAAGTTCCAAATATTTATACAGATGTTTCAGACTTACGAATTGCAAATAATGTTTATAAGGCTGTGTATGCTGTGGCTTATGCCCTACATAACAGTTATGGCTGTTCAGAGAAAGAAAATGGACAAGAAGGTACTATTGCATGTACAAAATTAGCAGATTACCAGCAACCCTCGAAGGTGAGTGTAACAAAATAGACTCAGTAAAAATATGTATTCATATTTATAACCAAGTATGCAACTCTTCGTTTAGATAGTGAATGCGTTGAAGAAAATCCGTTTCACGACTACAACAGGAGAGGATGTATTCTTTGATGAGAATGGAGACCCAGCAGCACGCTATGAAGTGCTGAACTGTCAGCAAGGTAAAGATGGTCAAGCAGTATTTGTTAAAGTGGGCTTCTATGATGCCTCTCTGCAAACACACCTTCAGCTGTTGTTTAACAACAACAGTATAGTCTGGGCCCACAACAAACCACAGGTATATAACAGCTATATAAATGATAATAATAATACGTATAATAATCATTGTAGAGATGTATTATTAAAAGTACACAATGTAAATGATTTTCAGGTGCCAGTCTCTGTGTGCAGTAACAGTTGTACCCCGGGCTTCAGGAAGGCTGTGCAGAAAGGAAGGCCAATCTGCTGCTTTGATTGTATACCATGTGCAGATGGGGAAATCAGTAACATAACAGGTATAATGAAAAAGTGTTTTGTGTTAGTAATGTACACAAGCCATTGAAGGATTAAAAACTTTCTTAGACTAATAAACAAAATATAATTCAATGTAACTTCCTAAAGTGATTTTATTTTTCTTTAGATTCTATATCTTGCATCAAGTGCCCTACTGAACTTTGGTCTAATGACATGAAAGATACCTGTGTCTTAAAGTTGGTGGAATTCCTGTCATACGAGGAAATAATGGGAATCATTCTTCTATCATTTTCTTTGTTAGGAGCTTTGTTCACTATCTGTATTGCTGTAATTTTCTTTAAACACAAGGACACACCAATTGTTAGAGCAAACAACTCTGAGCTGAGCTTTTTGTTGCTCTTTTCTCTGACTCTGTGCTTCCTCTGTTCAGTCACATTCATTGGTCAGCCCTCTGAGTGGTCCTGTATGCTGCGCCACACTGCGTTTGGGATCACCTTTGTCCTCTGTATCTCCTGTGTGCTGGGGAAAACTGTAGTGGTGTTAATGGCCTTCAGGGCTACACTTCCAGGCAGTAATATCATGAAATGGTTTGGGCCTCTACAGCAGAGACTCAGTGTACTCGCCTTCACTCTTGTACAGGTCATTATTTGTGTACTTTGGTTAACAATATCTCCTCCTTTCCCATACAATAATATGAACTACTACAAGGAAAAGGTTATATTAGAATGTCATGTAGGCTCAGTTATAGGTTTCTGGGCTGTGCTGGGTTATATTGGACTTTTGGCTCTTTTGTGTTTTATCTTGGCTTTTCTGGCCCGGAAGTTGCCTGACAATTTTAATGAAGCCAAATTCATCACATTCAGCATACTTATATTCTGTGCAGTTTGGATCACATTTATTCCTGCTTATGTCAGCTCACCTGGAAAATTCACTGTAGCTGTAGAGATATTTGCTATTTTAGCATCAAGCTTTGGTTTATTATTCTGCATATTTGTTCCAAAGTGTTATATAATCATACTGAAACCAGAAAAGAATACAAAGAAGCAAATGATGGGTAAAGCAACTGTGAAATGAATTGAGCTGTCCAGATCTTCACCAATACAAATATCTGATTAAACTTTGCAAGGAACACTTAATAATATACTGTAAATGAAAGATTTACAACTTCAGTAACTGTGGAAATAAGCTAATTTATTTAACGTGATGTTGCAGTACTATTTACATATGGTTAGTGGTTAGTGAAGAATTGTGATGTCATAATCAATGTATTCCATTAAAATGATCATATTCCTTAAATGATGATTCTGTAATCTGTGCAGTAGATATTAAGACACTCAATAAAAGTAAATGTACCAATGCAGGGTAAGGTAATGTATTTCTGTCCTTCTTGTTGTTGTTTTTTTTTTTGTTTTTTTTTTAGCATTTTATTTCAACTGCAGCCTGTTATTAACTAAAATTACTTTTTGTTTGGTTTGTCTCAATACAATTAACTTCTGAACAACTGAACAACTGTCTTCAGAGCAATTCCCAAAGCTTTTCAAGCACTTTTGCAGTATGTGAATATGAATTATAAGACAGAGGTGTTAATCAATATAAGTGTTAAGGCCAGGCAAGGGTCAGGCTGGGTCTGGGCTAGAGGATACAGTGTGTAACCTCTGGATCCACAATGATCTTCAGCCTGATAAAGTCATAATTGCAGCTGAATGAATGAATGAATGAATGATTTATAAACATTCGTCATCATATAACTAAATCTTCTGAATATTTATTGAAAATAAATTGTTTTTGTAATTGGTGGAACCTTGCCACTGTGTACCAATGTCAGGTTAATTTAGCTATAATTGCAAATAGATGGCTAAGAAAAAATGTGTCCTGTTTGTGTATCAAAAGCAGTTGGCGAGGTTATGGGGGAAGTAAGCATTTTCGCGTTTTTTTCTAAATGTTTGTGTAATGGCAGCACAGAGATGCAGTATTTTGAAAATTTTCGGATGTCGAGGGCAACTTTTGTTGCGAATGTCGTGACGAATGTTGATGTAGATTGACGTAAAAGTCGCATCAAATCCGCCTTGGTTGTTCACACTGCGGCCACATTGGAAAAAATCAGATTTGGGTCTGATTCAGGACCACATATGGAAGTGGTCTGAATCTGATTTGAAAAAATCAGATCAGGGCTAGATTTGAGTGTTCACACTACTCCTGAAGAAGTCTGACCTGGTCACTTGACCCCAAAAAAAATCAGATTTGGGCCACTTTTCACACATTGGTAAACTGGATTTCTTTACTGTCATGAAAGAAATACAACAAACAAGTCTGCATTTCAATCTGATCAGACAAAAGTCATAAACATCAAGATAATCGGTAGAAAAAATGTTTGCAGGCCAAATTCACCTCAAATCTTAATGAAAAAAACCTCTAAATGGCTGTGACATGTGAGATTATTTTCACTCAGTCTGAGACATAGGATTGTACAATCGGAGGTCATGTAAGGCCGTACAATGGGAGGTTCTTTAGGCCGTAGCTCATCATATTCTTCTCTGTGACCTTTATGATCAAAAAATTGCCATTTGCCATTTTGCAATTGAGGAAATAACCAAAAGAACCAATATTCTTCTTGGCATCCATATGGGTTATAAAATCTATGATGCATGTGGATTAATTGAAATGACCACAAGAGTTGCCTTGTGAGCATTCTTGCTGTTTTAAGAGACACACCGACATTTATTCAGTCATAGAGTGCTAGAAGAAAAAATAGAATGAGCTAAGTAACTTGTGTCATCAGGATCATTAAAGGCAAGTTTAGAAAATATTTTATTTTTTTCAGGGCAAGTGTCTCGGATCAATATGGGGTGTGGTAGAACTTAACCGCAAACCCCACTCTTTGCCACCAGGTGTCACCCATGTTCAACGAGCTTCAAAAAGTGGTTCCGCACTGAATACAATAGTCCATAATTGTTCAGAAAGTCACAGAAAGCCTTTTTTTTGTGGCACCACTAGGTGGACCCTCTAGAAGCGCCCAGTCAGCTATTACCAAAAAAGAAGAATCATAGACCTACATTACAGTGTCAGAGTTATAATTAAAGTCATCAATAAGTGTAAAGAGTAAAAATACTTTTTTCTTTATGTATATGCTATTTTTTTCCTTCACCCGTTTCAGATTCATTAGGTCTAAAGCATCAGTTCATTTCAGCACCACTAGAGGGACACCAAATGCTTTTAATGAAAAAAAAAACACCTGGGTGAAAATAATAAAAATAAATACACGTAAATATGTACTTGCTGTTTAATATCCATACACACATTTTTGTAGAATGTCTATGAAATTATTTCCTGTTATGTTACAGCCGTCATTCTCATTAACATTATAGCAGTTATACAGCAGCAAATACAATAGTTACTATCTTAAAGTTAACAGGACAAAATGTCAGCTTGTCATTTATGTGGAGTATCCAATGTATATGAATGAGAGCTTTAAATATAAACCTGTGATTTCCAGAGCTTCTGCTGCATAAAAATGTATCACCATCTGACCAATAGGAATTGAAATACTTTACACACCATCACAAATAGGTTTCAATATGACATAAGACCCTGAATGCAGCACATAACACATTTGTCTTTCTTTTTTCCAGTATAATTACTAATTCACCTAGATTTTTTTATGTGCCTACACCTGGGCAAAATGGTTCAGTACTATACCCCAATTATTAAAGAAATTTAGTGACCTTGACAATATGTGTCATAATGCGTAACTCCTAGGAAGATAAATATAGAACAGGAAATAACGTTGTTTACCGCCTTCTGTAAAAACAAAGTAATTATCCATGATGTCACAGTGATTGCTTAATTTGGTTTAATTGTCCCCTAGTTTCTAGGGACGAATGACAGATTGAAGAAATGAATAATAAATACATTTTTTACACATTAAGGTTAGACAGACTGAAGGAGATTAATTCTTTTTTAAAATATATTTTTTAAATTATTTTGACCTATGGGTCAAATACATCCAACTTTCCCCGTATGAAGAGTTAGACAGAGAAAAAAAAAATTCTGCGCATAAGTTGTTTTGATGAACTTGAAAATTGCTCCTCAAGGACTTTCCAAATTGACCCCTAATGTTTTTTTGCTCTGGGCAAATTTACCTGTACTAAACAGGAACAATTCTCACTACCTGTCTCTGCAGGAGATGCAAGGCCCTGCATTTTTCTCTCCATTTACTCATTCTTTCTTTCCTCGTATCTCTGGTTAGGTGATGGCTGTGGATGCCCGGCTGTGGGCACTAGGGTTCCTTATTTTGCCGGTCTGGGTGCACTCTGTGGGACTCTCCTGTACTCTGCAGACCAGACCCATCTCCAGGAGCCTGTATAAGGAAGGGGATGTGATTATCGGGGGTCTCTTTCCAATTTATGTTGAAGCCCCTGAACCTGATCACATGTTTATACAGAAAGTGCATGGAGCCCGTTGTCAGAGGTGAGAATTATGTGTCCTCAGGATGAAAAAAAAAGTCAGTCATAGTAGTGTGAGATGGAGTGCAAAATGTTTTGTTCTAAGACTATTACTTTAATTGTGGAATCTGTTTGCTTTCAATGTGCCAAAAACCCTTAATGACATTCCTCCAAATTTATGTCATTTTATTTTCATTTAGTTTACCAAAACTGCCTTTGCTATTTTCAAATGTATATAAATAATAATTGGTTCTAAAATTTCTCTTTTTGTTTATCTCTGCCTCAGTGTTGAATTAAGATCTTACCACTGGCTGCAAACCATGATTTTCACAGTGGAGGAAATTAACCGGAACTCGTCTCTGTTGCCCAATTTCACGCTGGGTTACCTGGCTGCAGATACATGCTTGGCTGAGAGCAGTACACTGAGTGCTGCTCTGGCAATGGTGACAGGACTGGAGGAGAGAGTGACTGGGGAACAGTGTACAACTGCTCCTAATGTTCCTGTCATTATTGGAGATGCACGCTCCTCTGCTTCCATACTGGTAGCTGATACCTTGAGTGTTTTTGACATCCCTATGGTAATTTTTTTTTTATCAGTTAACTCTTTTACAAACCTTTCATTCAAAAGTAAAGACTAATTTAGTTAATCTGCTCTTGTCTCTCCAGGTTAGCTACTTTGCCTCTTGTGCATGTCTCAGTGATCGTACTAGGTATCCCACCTTTCTCCGCACAGTTCCAAGTGATGCCTTCCAGGCTAAAGCCATGGCCCGTCTGTTGAATTTGATGGGCTGGACTTGGGTTGGGGTTGTTTCAGGAGATGATGTTTATGGGAAAAGTGGTGTGCAGCTCCTGTTGATGGAACTAAAGGGTTCCGGTGTATGTGTAGACTACCATGAAGTCATCCCCAAATCCCATGCACCCAGTAGGATTCAACGCATTGTGGAGAGAATTCAGAGTTCCAAGGCTCAGGTGGTAGTAACTTTCGCTATCGGGCCTGACACGGAGGTCCTTCTCAGAGAGGTGGTGAGGATGAATGCCACTGACAGGCAGTGGATTGCCACTGAAGCATGGAGCACCTCTACACACTACTCTGCTTGGAGTGGCATCTCCTTAGCTGGGACCCTTGGTTTTGCCCTGAGACGGGTTGATATCCAAGGTCTGGGAACCTATTTGACCCAGTTAAGCCCAGAAGAACACTTATTGGAGCCATTAGTGCAGAGTGTTTGGGAGGATGTTTTTGGATGTCGATTTTCCGAGCAAATTCAATCACAACCTTCAAGACCACAGTGCACAGGACTGGAAAAAGTAAAACATGGAGAGACGTATTTTGATGTAATGTATAATGTCTATAAGGCTGTGTATGCTATTGCAAATGCTATTCAGAACATGTTGGCATGTGAGCCTGGAAAAGGACCTTTCAGGAATGGAGACTGCCCGGATATTAAACCAATAAAACCTAAACAGGTGAAGAAAATTCTTGTTCTTTGTTATTTGTACCTACGTGTACTTATGTGAACTTAATGAAAGTATTAGGTAATAAAGTGTAATTATTTTGGTTTGTTTTTAGCTTCTACACTACCTGAAGGCTGTCAAGTTCACAACACCAGTGGGTGAAATGGTTAGTTTTGATGAGAATGGGGATCCATCTGCCTCATATGACATCATTAACTGGCATGTAGATGCGGAAGGAAAAGTGGAGTTTGTTAAAGTAGGACAGTTTGATGCAGCAAGAGGACCACAGCAAGACTTTCAGCTGGATCTCAGGAGAGTGTTCTGGGGAGGAGGCTGGGGTGACAACGTATGAACATACATTTTACTTCTATTTCAAGTTCTAGTAGTATCAGCCATCACCGACACAGACAGTTGTATCAACAATACATTTGTTGTGCTGTAATTTTAAGCTTGATGTATGGCATTTATTCAACAAACCAAAGAACAACGGAATCGTGTGTGTATGTGTGTGTGTGTGTGTGTGTGTGTGTGTGTGTGTGTGTGTGTGTGTGTGTGTGTGTGTATACGCAAAACAATTATTAACTCTAGGGAAAATAAATTGCCTTCCAAGTGTGTAAGAGGTGTTTCATAATTAGGAACCAGTTATTAATCATCTTACACCTGAAAAAGCTCTTACGATTCCCATTCTGTTCCATAACACTTGATCTAAAAAAAAATGTAAAAGTATAAAGTTATGTCCTTTGAAATGTTTCTTTGAATCAGTGGAAACTTTCATCTCTGCTATTTAGGTCCCAGTGTCTGTATGCAGTGACAGCTGTCTTCCAGGCACCAGGAAGGCTGTACAGAAAGGAAAGCCCCTCTGCTGCTATGACTGTATACCATGTGCATCAGGGGAGATCAGCAATGCTACTGGTAATGTACATAGTGTTCATAGTGCAGTTTTGTGTGTTTCAGCACTGTCTACACAGCAAAGCAGTATAGCAGGTCAACACTCATCTTAGCATCTTAGCAACCGATTGTTATTGTTTACCCTTAAAAAGCAATGAAATGCCATTAAAATAAAGCTTGATTGCATTCCCCTGGGCATTTGTGTCTCACCGATATTACATGTATACATGTACACAAATATGTATGTAATGTACAAATGTAATAGACATTAGACAAATGAAGAGTATCTTTTATCACAAAATATCATCGTAAATGTCTGGAAAACCTACAACAATAAGGACGTCTACAACACTACAAAATCATACTATGTTGCCTTAAAGTGTAAATCGATTTAATATCACACGCTCAAAACCTTTTTTCCCATGATGCACCATTACAGGGTGTTGTACAAGGACCCTGTTATCTGAGTACATTTACCGCTATAAGTAAGTTATATTCTCATCAGGAATCGGTATCATTTCTATTTTTGTGAAAAGCAAGAGAAGAGAAAAAACAAGCGGTTTATTAATAATATTGTGATATGGACCATCGAGGTAGAAAATAAATGGTAAATAAATTCTAAATAATTCAATGCAATAATTGACTAATTATTATTTTGAGTAAATTATTAGAATGTAATTAAAGTCCCAAGCCTGCATAAAGAAATGTGAGGAATCCAGCGTAAAACCCGTGTGAATCAAATACAGGACCGAGTGATCCATTGTGGTGACGCCGTAAAATTGTCATTATAAAAATGATCTCCACCTCGAATCAGGCTTAATTCTACTAATCGTGTTTCTTTCTAGACTCTACGGAGTGCATAAAGTGTCCTGAGAGGTTCTGGTCCAACTCTGAGCGTACAGAGTGCATCCCAATGATAGTGGAGTTCCTGTCCTTTCAAGATAACATGGGCATCATCCTCACAGTGCTTTCAGCTTCTGGAGCAGCTCTTACCGTTACCGTCCTGGCTGCATTTTTCCATCATCGAGACACACCCCTGGTGCGTGCCAACAACTCCGAACTGAGCTTTCTGCTGCTGCTGTCACTTAAATTCTGCTTTCTGTGTGCACTGGCTTTTATTGGCCGGCCAGCACCGTGGTCTTGCATGCTACGCCATACGCTGTTTGGGATTAGTTTTGTGGTGTGTCTGGCTTGTGTGCTCAGTAAGACAGTGGTTGTGCTTGTGGCCTTTAGAGCAACTCTGCCAGGCTCAAATGTGATGCGGTACTTTGGTCCTGTTCAGCAGAGGGCAGGTATTTTCCTCTGCACACTGATACAGGTGGGAATATGTGTGCTGTGGCTGGTTCTGGCACCTCCTTTGCCCACTGAAAGTGCAGGAGGTGAGCTTGGAGCACGGGTGGTGCTGCTATGTGCAGTAGGCTCAGTGGCAGGTTTCTCCCTCGTTCTGGGTTATATAGGCCTACTGGCTGCTGTCTGCTTCCTGCTGGCCTTCTTCGCCCGGAAGCTTCCGGATAATTTCAACGAAGCAAAGTTCATCACTTTCAGCATGTTGATCTTCTGTGCTGTGTGGATCGCATTTGTTCCAGCATACGTCAGCTCTCCCGGGAAGTACACGGTAGCCGTGGAGGTCTTTGCCATCCTAGCATCGAGTTACGGCCTTCTGCTGTGTATCTTTGCCCCAAAGTGTTACATCATCCTACTCAGACCAGATAAGAACACAAAAAAGAACATGATGGCCAAATAGACATTTGGGACATATTGGGACATATTGCAAAATGATCAGTAATAATTCTGTTTTTAATAATTAACAATAATATTAATAGTTTAGATTTAGGATTGTTGAAGGCTTCAGAATGTTACAATGTGTAAAAAATGTATGCACATTGTTTATTTTTACCCAAAAAGGTTAACCAATTATTTCTATGGCAGCCCAGAAGGGCAAGGGCTAAAAACTACAACTTAAAAAGAAAAAAGAAAAGAAAAATTTATTCAACTTTAAATGCAGGAATCTTAGAGAATCAGTTTGATGACCAGAAAAGGCATGAGGAAGATCATCGATAAAATCTATTGTGAGACCATGGATCTTGAGGGAAGGCTAAGGGAAGTAGCCCACCTGCTGCTAGGGTCCTGTGAACATGGTTTGACACAGGCAAATGAGCTAATTATTACATTAAAAGGATGTTCAGTTTGTTCAAGCAAGTTGTACCATTTCTCTAAGTCAATTTCAAATCTAGAAGTTCTATATTTACAATGTCATATTTATTTTTGTGAAACTGTGTCAGTTTGCCATAAACGATAGTTACTGTATGAGTTTAAATTGTCATGTGGAATACACAGGAGTCCACATTTCTTGACAACAAAATCAAATCCGCTATATCAGAAATTTATTGTAAAGCACACACTGCCAGATCACACACTTAATGTTCAGACACATCGGTAAGATTTTCATGGACGGTGTACTGTGCTTTTAATGTTTAACAGAGACAATCTTCCCAACATTGTACCAACATTCAATTTTAATCTGGCTTCATGAACTGAACTGATGAGAAGCTTACAAATTATTCGTTCTAGATTATAAGTCAGAAAGCAGGAACCACATCTATATGATTTAAATCTATAAGTAAATCTATGTGAAAATTGATCCGATGAATTTTAGCTGTGTGTCTTACAAACAGCACTGAAACAAGACATTAGGGCTGTGCAGGTTTTGGCAAAGCAGATCTAGCACTAAGAGGACATAATGGTTATTATGATTACAATCTTCACCAGCTACCAAAATACATGTTATTTAGGACTATATAAAGACTACAGACGCACATTTTTTACTTAGTAATTTAATGCTGTAACGATACATATTTCCTGTAACAATTACACACAGGGGGGGGGGGGGCATGGTGACTTAGTGATTAGCACGTTCGCCTCACACCTCCAGGGTTGGGGGTTCGATTCCCGCCTCCGCCTTGTGTGTGTGGAGTTTGCATGTTCACCCCGTGCCCCGGGGGTTTCCTCCGGGTACTCCGGTTCCTGCCCCCCGGTCCAAAAACATGCATGGTAGGTTGATTGGCATCTCTGGAAAATTGTCTGTAGTGTGTGTGTGAGTGAATGAGAGTGTGTGTGTGCCAGTGTAAAGCAGTTTCTGGGGTTATCTGGATCTTACAATAGCTTTGTGCCTACAAACAGCCCTCTGACTACCTTCTGTTAAAATGTGGTTGTCTCAAACGTCCATATTACTTCCACTTGAGAAGCTCACTTATGACATATACCAAAGGTCTAATGACTTTTGGCAGATATGGACACCTCTCTGGTGCCACATTAACAACCTCTCTTGATCCTCTGTGCTACAGTGTACATTTTGTTATTTACCAGAATGTGCTATATTTTTCACCTGATTGTCCACTTTTAATTGTTTTTTATTGTATACTTGAAACTGTATCGCTATGTTTATGTACATCTGAGGAACCGACCAATAAAAAAAAACAGCCCTCTGACTGACCTCACTCAAAATGACCCCGGATCTTGTCCAGCTGATAAAGCCTTATCAAATGGCCTTTATTCAGGTAAAACGATGCACATTGTAATAAACATTCGTATAGTCTCTTAGTGTGGAGGCAGGCTGGATAGCTCTGTATCCTTACTCAGGTGGTGTATGGGGATATGTGCAAGAATGTATGTGGATGTTTATTATTATTTCCAATAGACTAAACTAAAACAGTTACAGTCAAAATGTAAAAGATTTTATTATAGAAACTGTTATTACAAACAGTGAAATCAATTCATATGAACTTTATTTGTAATCAGTAAAACAATTTATTAAATGGTAACTAGTATAATTTCTTATTTCCATATATATCATTCAGAGGTACCTAGATGAGTCATCGCTATTCTCTATTGTACTTTTCCCATGAGAAATTTCTTGGTGTTCTTTTCTGGTCTGAGTAAAATGATATAACATTTTGGGGCAAATATACAGATCAGGACACCGAAACTGGAAGCCAGGATGGCAAATATCTCTACGGCGACACTGTATTTTCCAGGGGAGCTGATGTATGCTGGAACAAAGGTGATCCACACAGCACAGAAGATCAACATGCTGAAAGTGATGAATTTGGCTTCGTTAAAGTTGTCTGGAAGCTTCCGGGCGAAGAAGGCCAGAAGAAAGCAAATGGCAGCTAACAGTCCAATGTAGCCCAAAACCAGAGAAAAGCCTGTCACTGACCCCACCATGCACTCTAAGATGATCTTTGACCCTTGAATGCTTAAGTTACGGTGAGGAAAGGGGGGACTGAGGGACAACCATACAGCACAGATAATCACCTGGATACAGGTAAAGAACATAACGCTTCCTCTTTGCTGGCCTGGTCCAAACCACTTCATAAGGGCTGCAGATCCAGGTCTAGCTGAACGAAATGCAACCAGAACCACTATGGTTTTGACCAGGATGCAGGAGATACACAGAACAAAACTGATCCCGAACGCTGCTTGCTGTAGCCTGCAGGACCATAATGAGGGCTGACCCACAAACACCAGTGAACACAGGAAGCAGAATTTGAGTGACAGCAAGAGCAGGAAGCTCAGCTCAGAATTGTTGGCTTTAACAATAGGAGTCTGTCTGTAGTACACAAAGACCACACCCACAGCTGCTGTCATCATGGCACCGCACACAGCGACAGTCGTCAAGGTGATGCCCATGGTCTCATTGAAGGAGAGGTATTCAACCTCACGTGGTACACATGCAGTCCTGAGACTATTGGACCAGAACTCTGGTGGGCAACGATAACATTCTGTCGATCCTATAAAAGAGATGAATAAAAAAAAATTGTGGTCTTTAGAACACTAATGGTACACCAAAGACTACTGTATGTTTATAAATGTTTAATTAACCATCTCATAATATTCACCTGAAATATGCACCATATTAATGCTTATACATGCTTTAACTATTTATAGGTTCAGCATTTACAACACGAGTTATTGTGAAATTTGTTGCTAAAAAAAACATTATTTATAACTTATGATTTGCCTTGCAATGGGAACTTATGTTTGAGTATAATGTACTGTTATAGAAAATAAACTTTAGGAAAGATGCATGGTAATGACAGAAACATTACTGGAAGTTAATACTGGATTTTTCTGGACACAAATGCCACTTGACTTGTGCCCTTCTGTGCATGGTGATGTAAGCAGTACTTGTTTTCAGGGACTTGTTAATTAATGGGAAATTTGATTACCTGTGACGTTGCTGAATTCTCCTTCAGTGCAGGGCAGGCAGTCAAAGCAGCAAACTGGTAGGCCCTTCTTTATGGCTTTCCGTGTCCCTTGGGGGCATTCATCGGAGCACACAGACACAGGCACCTAAGATGATCAGAGATGCAAATGATGCATACAGTGATATTTTACTTCATAATGACCAGTATTTTAAAGCATTTAAGAACTGAAAGTTAAAAATTATTTGAAAAGCTGAATCACTGGAAATCAACAGAAAATAAATCAATAAAAACTCTGAGGAATGCTGGAAATAATTATGCTAAATAATTGATCAATTATTATGGGATATATACAGGATATGACATGATGTATACAGTATATGACAAAGTCCATTGTGTGGAATCTCACACACACACACACACACACACACACACACACACACACACACACACACACACACAATAATTCCAGTCAAAATGTTACTGTACAAATTCTTGTTATAAGCTAATTTGGTTATGAGCTAATTTCCTGTACTGAAATAATCTTAATTACCTTGTTGGAGTTTCCTGGCCAGCTAATGGCAGATTCGTTAATGATGAGGTTTGAACCCTCCAGTCGGCCGATAAGGACATACTGCAAGGCTCCATCTGGACCTCTCTGCCAATTCACTATGTCATACACGGCTGGAGTCTCACCATCTTGAAAGTAAAACTTCTCTCCCAGCTGAGTGGTGAAGTTCACCAGCTTAAGGTGCTCTAAGAGCTGAAGGACAAGAGGAAGATGAGCTAGAAGGACTGTCGGGTTTTAAATAAAACCTAAAATCTGAGACACATTTTACTAACTTTCACTTTTTTTTTTTTTTTTTTTTTACATCAAGGATAATATTAGTAAACACAGCACTGTTGAAGTCAGACTGGATCAGAACTTGGAGTCAGATTATTTATATTAAATAATAAAAATGCTTTTTAACATGCTTTTTAAATAATAGGTCAAATAATTGTCATCTTTGGTTGTGGAACAATAAAAATGATCCCTTATGGATTACTTTCCTATATCAAACATTTATAGCTAAGGTGGGTTTTAAAAGAAGTTTAAGTGTCACTGACTCCATTTTTATATATATATGTGTGTGTGTGTGCAGAACAATATAGAAATATAAAATATAAAACAATATAAAATATAAACCACACATCTCACCTGTTGTGTAGTGATGGTGTCTGGAGATGAGCAGCCTCGGGTCAGTTTGGGGTCAGAGCTGTTCGGTGCAGTGCAGTTCAGCAGAGAGTGGAGCGCATATGCAGCTGCATAAACAGCCAGATATACGTTATAAGTGGCTCTTAAGTTGGAGACATCTGTAACACCATTCTGAACCTTCTCGAGACTCTCCTTCCCACTGCATGGTGGTAAGACACCAGAGGCTACCATGTTGTTCTGCACTGGGCTGCAGCCAAACGTCCTCTCCCATAACACTCTTAGGATGGTATCTCGCGGATTCCGTGACGGATGGAGCTCTTGCAGATGTTTCTCAAATCCAGGAATGGGTGCGCTCCTGACAGCTACACCCAGTGTGCCTTGTGCAATGGTGTAGAGCTCAGGGTTGCTCAAGAGAAGACTGCTGGTACTCCAGATCTCACTGGCAAGGAACTGGCGGCCTGTCACGTTTCTGCGAACCAGCTCAGTGAGAAACACTTCTACATCTGTATACCAAGCAAATACCATGATCACACGAGCAGATGAGCTCTGCACCATCTTCACAGCACGATCCACATCTTTTTCCATTCTCTCACGGAAGATAGTGCTGACAAAAGCTAGGCAGATGCCGGTGCCTTTCGTTTCCTCCCTAAACGCCTGCACTGCTTGGAGTCCATAGTCATTTTCCTCCACCACAGCACCAACCCAGGTCCAGCCAAAGCGTCTGGCCATCTGGGCCATGGTGCGAGCCTGATACATGTCACTGGGGATGGTGCGAAAGAAATTAGGATATTCTCGTCTGTTACCGAGACACACACATGTAGCCAGGTAGCTGATCTGAGGGATAAACACAATATATTCCCAACCTATTTAAACATACATACAAAACGATTATTTTGCCAGTTCATTACCTTTATAATCATTTACACATCATACAAACACATAGACACGTAAACTCCCTCAGTGTAGGTGTACTTCGTGAAAATAATCAATTTATTTCAATATTTAGTTCATTTTTACTTTGTGAATAATAAAGGCATTGGCATTAATTAAAGGATGAATTTAATTTGAGTATATTGAAGCTTGGATTAAACCTATTCAGTTAAAGTTACTGGTCGAATATTCAATTCAATTCAATTCAATTCAAGTTTATTTGTATAGAGTTTTTTACAATGGGCTTCGTCTCAAAGCAGCTTTACAGAACATAAACATAGAACAGAAGTTAAACATAAGGAGAAAAAGAGTTAATATAGTAAAAAATTAAGATATATATAGTTCACAGTGTGTATCTATGCATGTATGTATGTATGTATGTATGTATGTATGTATGTATGTATGTATGTATGTATGTATGTATGTATGTATGTATGTATGTATGTATTTATTTATCCCCCAATGAGCAAGTCTGAGGTGACTCAGGCAGCAGTGGCAAGGAAAAACTCCCTTAAATTGGTAAGGAAGAAACCTTGAGAGGAACCGGACTCAAAGGGGAACCCATCCTCATATGGGTGGAACTGGGGGTGAGATACCCTTAGATCCAGAATAACAAACATCATACCTTTTACTATGGTGGCTTATTATTTCCACCGCTGTAAGAAAATTACATAATTTTTTAAAAATCCCTAGGAAAGCTTCATGAACCGACTTTTCAGATCCATGATACTATGATGGTTATAAAGATATATCTCTATACAGTGGCTTATGATCAGCCTGACACTCACCATCGGTACATGCAGTGGGCTCAGAACTCTGGACAGAATCATAGACTGTGTGGAAGTGGCTTCTCCAACAACAAGTTTGGCAGGTCGAGAGGTCTCACAGGTGCCGTTCCCTCCACTGATCAAGGACATGACTGATCTCAGACTGTGTGGGTAGCGTGAGCAGCTATCCATGATACGGTAGCCCAGTCGAACCCCCGGGAGCAAAGAAGGATTTCTGTTAATCTCCTCCACAGCAAAGACAACAGCCTGAGCCCATTGCACAGGACTCTCCTGAAACCTGAGCAGACAGCAGACAAGGAGAGGGGAGTTAACTGTCTCTGAGATACAAGCATGCAATATTTGATTCAGTAAAGCAAAACACACACACACACACACACACACACACACACACACACACACACACACACACACACACATTTATTGCATAATAGAAAAATAATACCACTTTGTTTGCCATGCTATTTACACATTTTTTATGTTAAAAAAATAAAAATAAAAAATAAATCTCAGCGAAATACAATACAAAAAGCTGGAGAGGGCTCGAGCTGTTCTTGTCTGAATGGACATGAAAAAAATTAATTAACCATCAAAAAATGCGGGTATAAATATTTTTCTAGGGTAAACAAGACATAAATTTGACCGTGGATGAATTAATCAATGAAAAAGAGAAATGCAGCCCTGCATGTCTGCAGCACACATGAATGGGACAAGCATTTGTCTACTTGTGAAACCTTATGTAGTTTAAGTACTTAAAGAAAACTGACATCGACAATATAATTTTGACAGAATGGTTAACAAACAGCTGGCAGTATGTATAACATTGACTTTTCCAATGTAAGCCTGCTAATAAAATAGTAAAAGTAAAAAAAAATAGAAAATTAAATAAAAAAAAATTAATAATGATGATAACGCAGTGGCAAATGGTCCAGGTTTGCCTGTGAAGAGAAATCACAAAAATACAAAAATGTCATTGGTCAAAAATTTTCTGCAACACCATTAACAGTTCATTTAAATAGTTAGTGAATTTGGACAGATACCAACAGGCAGCAACTCACTCACTCATAGCAGGACTGCAGGTATGGTTCTGTGGTGAAGCTCATGTCAAGGGCTGGTGGTAGCATGTAGAAATTGATAAGTGCTCCAATAATCACATCTCCATCCTGAGAGAGACCCACGGTGTCAAGATGCTGTGCACGGTCCAGATACACACACCGCTCCTCCTGAGATGTCCCCACAACTACCTCCCACACTATCCATAATACTAATGCCAACAGGAACAGGCACGGTGAAAGGACTGCAGCGGTCATGAGATCAGGTGAAGCTTCACTGCTCTGCCTTTCTCTAGCTGAAGACAGTTTAGGTAGCTATTTCTAATACCCACAGAGTCCTAAGAGAAAACAAGAAAAAAAAATAAAACATGAACTAAATTGTTCTGAGCTGTTCCAAATCACACCTCCTTTTCCCAGGAATAGAAATTAAAGATAATTGCTTGACAATTAGGAACTAGCACACAGCTGAGCAAGCGGTGATGTGGAACGGTAAAGTTACTACAAGTATCTTTAGTTTGTTCAATTCAAATTTTGAATATAAATAAGCATCAGTAGCTAAGTAGGCCTTGTTTGTTTTAAATCATAAATTGTCACCATAGGTGTTAATCCTAACACTTTTAAACAGTTACATTTACAGTATTTGACAGACGCCCTTATCCAGAGCGACTTACATTTTCTCATTTTTATACAGCTGAGCAATTGAGGGTTCAGGGCCTTGCTCAGGGGCCCAACAGTGGCAGTGGCAGTGGCTTGGTTGGCTTGGCCTTCCGATTGGTAGCCCAACACCTTAACCACTAGGCTACCACATGCCCTACTGACCACTATTGAATCTTTTTCTAAAATTAAATTCATTAACATTTTCAGTATATCCTAAGGAATGTAGCGATTTTGGCTTGCGAAGCAAGGTAAATATTTATAAGTAACTATAACGTGTTATAGTGACTTCTAAATATTTTAAGTTAAGTTGAAATTAACGGTACTGGAATTAAGGTTACGCTTATTTGGTCTGTTCGTCCGGCGAACAGGCCGTGTACCTTTATTAATTCTATGAAGGCGGTATCTTCCCGGCCAAGAAAGATTTGCTTTCCTTTTACTGTATACCGTATTTAAATTAAATTAACTCAATAGAGCATGTAGTTCAGACCCGATGTTGCAGGTACCTTAATTTGTGAGCGACACTCAGAGACAAATCACCTGTGGCTCAAAATTATGACATTTAATGAATGAGACAAACACAACATAAAACTGACTACACAAACAAACAAAAGAAATAGGGAAAACGAAAATGAAAATAAAATAAAACAAAATAAATTAAAATTGGGGAAAGGGAGGAAGAGACTGGAGAGAAGAAACTAGAGAAAGGAAGGAAAGGAATGGCAAGCTTAGACTCAAAAATTAATCACACCCTAACTGGGAAATCGTCACAGAAACTTAAATTCACCTTAAGATTCAATGAAAGATTCCTACTTAAAATTACGCATCTAAATTGGTTGGTAAAGGAAACGGTTACTTGCATTGGCTTACTGAACAAGAGTCCGGATGCAACAGAGAAATCTCTGAAAAGTCAGTTAGGGGAGGGTCAGACATTCTTCCAAGTTCTCCTGAAGATCAGAGCAGTTGTCGTTCTTGGAAGTGAAGCTTGCTGGAACTTCTTTGAAGGAAGATGGAGTCGTCTTGAAGCTGTTCCGGAAGTCTGACCACGGATTAGTGGTGTTTGTGACAATTTAAAGGTCGCGAACTCCACCCATCTTTGGGGAGATGACCAATACTTCGGTCAAGGTTTTGGAGGGAAAAATTCACTTTGTTTCAGGTGTCTGTGTGCGTGGTTTAGCTATCAAACTTTTAGATGACTTTAAAGTTTGATCCAGGGTGTATTAAGACGGTATGGCGCCTTTCGTGCTCAAATAAAATACACCAGTGCTTGAAAAATGAGTAACCGATCATTTTGTGGTCATTTGGATACTAAACATGAAGGGTAATGACGGTATGAAGGCAGCGGTACATTACATACATAGATCATTAATCAAAGTATAACTTATTTTAAAATACAATGTTGTTTTCTGACACATGAATAAAATACACCCTTGTCAGGAAATTAAGGAGCAAATAATTTTAAGAACACATTACAAAAAGGGTTATAAGAATGAGAACCTTAGAGTACCTTATCTTCGGGTTTTATTAGTAAAAGGAATGTCTCATTGTGTTGTGTGTGTGTGTGTGTGTGTGTGTGTGTGTGTGTGTGTGTGTGTGTGTGTGTGTGTGTGTGTGTGTGTTGAGAGCCCCTAATCAGAGAAGCCGCATGGGGTTATCTGGTCTTTGTGTAGGCTCCAGTCATTCTGGAGCCAGGTGTGTGTGTAAAACTGGGCTGCTCATCGGTTAATTGAGGAGTAGATGTTGAAATTTAGGGTGCCTGGGACATGAAATCTAAAATGACTGGTACAAGACGCTACAGAAGATCGATACTGTTATCGATTTTGTTAGTTACAATACTGGTTTAGACCATTTTAAAGCTACTGATTCTTTTTTAATTAACATTTATCCCTGCCTAGGTGAGAGATGTAGGAAATTTTAGATGTAGTAGATACTATTGCATTATTTAGTTTGGAGCATCAATTCTGACTATTTAGAAGCTACTGACTTTTAAAATAAATAATTCTATTAAAATTTAAATCTCTAAAAAGTAAGCAGAGAATGAAATGGCAAGTTATAATGAATAATAGATTTATTATTTGTGATTTGATGCATCATCATGGAATTAATCATTGAGTGTCTATTAAGTGAAACTCATCAATGTATTACGGCTTCATAGATTATGAGAATGTGTTCAATCAAGAGACACTGTGGAAGTACTGTAGTTATGAAATAACATGAAATTACTATTATGTATTAATTAATAATATTATTTATTTATTATTATTTAGTAATTATTACAAATATTATTATTATTATTATTTTTGTTGTTGTTATTATTGCTATTATTATTATTGTTGTTGTTGTTGTTGTTGTTGTTGTTTTTAATAATATAATTATTATACTACACTTCATTTGATTTAATAAAGGGCAGCAACTGGAATGTCTTTTTTTTTATAAAAGGCAATTAAAAAAAACCTCACAAGAATTCCATGCAGAGGAAAACAGATGATTTATTAAATATTAACAACCATCATTTTGCCATTTCTATCAATCCTCTCCGGATGTATCTAAAAGTACCATCAAAGTATTCGGTCACATTATTTTGTACAATGGAAGTACAGAGCAATCGATGAACATGAGAAAGCTGTCGCACGGAGTAACTGTCACACCGTAGATGCTGATTGTTATTGTACTTTTGCCATGAGAAATTTCTTGGTGTTGTTTTCTGGTCTGAGTAAAATAATGTAACATTTTGGGGCAAATATACAGATTAAGAGACCGAAACTGGAAGCCAGGATGGCAAATATCTCTACAGCGACACTGTACTTTCCAGGGGAGCTGATGTATGCTGGAACAAAGGTGATCCACACAGCACAGAAGATCAACATGCTGAAAGTGATGAATTTGGCTTCGTTAAAGTTGTCTGGAAGCTTCCGGGCGAAGAAGGCCAGAAGAAAGCAAACGGCAGCTAACAGTCCAATGTAGCCCAAAACCAGAGAAAAGCCTGTCACTGACCCCACCATGCACTCTAAGATGATCTTTGACCCTTGAATGCTTAAGTTACGGTGAGGAAAGGGGGGACTGAGGGACAACCATACAGCACAGATAATCACCTGGATACAGGTAAAGAACATAACGCTTCCTCTTTGCTGGCCTGGTCCAAACCACTTCATAAGGGCTGCAGATCCAGGTCTAGCTGAACGAAATGCAACCAGAACCACTATGGTTTTGACCAGGATGCAGGAGATACACAGAACAAAACTGATCCCGAACGCTGCTTGCTGTAGCCTGCAGGACCATAATGACGGCTGGCCCACAAACACCAGTGAACACAGGAAGCAGAATTTGAGTGACAGCAAGAGCAGGAAGCTCAGCTCAGAATTGTTGGCCTTAACAATAGGAGTCTGTCTGTAGTACACAAAGACCACACCCACAGCTGCTGTCATCATGGCACCGCACACGGCGACAGTAGTCAAGGTGATGCCCATGGTCTCATTGAAGGAGAGGTACTCAACCTCACGTGGTACACATGCAGTCCTGAGACTATTGGACCAGAACTCTGGTGGGCAACGATAACATTCTAGTGAGCCTGTAAAAGAAATAAATAAAAAATAAAGTTCAGTTTGGTCCCTATATTAATATCCTACCCTTAAGGTAGAATACCAGATCTTCAGAATAACACAGGTGCTATGTGACAATTGTTTGGGCATGACAATTATCCCAAAAGACACAGATTTTGGTGCACATTTAAGACCAGCATAAGCACATTGTAGATCACAGTAGAGTTATTAAGTACAGTAGAAAATAAATTATTGCTCATTTTACTGCATCCAGATCAAAGTTACTGCTATTACCACAGAATATATCATTTTTTCCAGAACAGCAAATCCCACAGTGTTGTATTTCTCTTGTATTATTGCCACTGCAACATGTTAGATTTATTGAAGAACATCAAATTTGTATCCATAAGAATTATATGTAACTTCTTTTAACACTATCACCCGTTATGTTACAGCTCTAACTCTAACTGTTACAAAGCAGTGACACCAGAGACTCCCTTAATCCACTAGAAATAAATATCTAATTATAGAAAGACTTAACCTATCAATGATTATACATGTTTTTAAATAGCATTATGGGTAGTTTCTATTATATAATTTCTTTTGTAAGTTGTTACCAAGGAAACAAAACATATTAGAATGGGCACATTAATATGAACCTATGATTTGGCCTGTTGCAGGATCTGTCTGAGCTATTGGGATAAAGGAATAATTCATTCATTCATTTTCTACCGCTTATCTGAACTTCTCAGGTCACGGGGAGCCTGTGCCTATCTCAGGCGTCATCGGGCATCGAGGCAGGATACACCCTGGACGGAGTGCCAACCCATCACAGGGCACACACACACTCTCATTCACTCACACACTACGGACAATTATCCAGAGATGCCAATCAACCTACCATGCATGTCTTTGGACCGGGGGAGGAAACCGGAGTACCCGGAGGAAACCCCCGAGGCACGGGGAGAACATGCAAACTCCACACACACAAGGCAGAGGCGGGAAACGAACCCCCAACCCTGGAGGTGTGAGGCAAACGTGCTAACCACTAAGCCACCGGATTTTACCCAAAGGGCTTGTTGTCACAGAACATGTAATTAAAGTGAAAATTGAAGAGTTTTTGACCTGTGATGTTGCTGAATTCGCCTTCAGCACAGGGCAGGCAGTCAAAGCAGCAAACTGGCCGGCCTTTCTCTATAAACTTCCGTGTGCCTTGGAGGCATTCAGCAGTACACACAGATACAGGAACCTGAAATAATCAATTTCAATCAATCAATTTTCAGTTTTTTTCAGCACAGATATGCAAATGATCGTTCGCTAAATGAAAAGATTTATGATGTGTGTACGAGCTAAATAGCAGTTTATGTGTTGGGTTGAACAAATGGCTTGTTTGCAAAAATTGGGCACTGAAAATGAAATCCCTTCAAAAAATAATAAACATTACTTAATTATTCAATTCAATTCAATTCAAGTTTATTTGTATAGCGCTTTTTACAATAGACATTGTCTCAAAGCAGCTTTACAGAACATAAACACAGAGCAGAAGGTAAACATAATTAATGATAAAGGAATTAACGAATAATAAAAAATAAGAATTAACAGAATAAAAATTCTAGATTATTATTAGATGTATATAGTTCACAGTGTGTATGTATTTATTCCCCTATGAGCAAGTCTGAGATGACTCAGGCAGCAGTGGCAAGGAAAAACTCCCTTAAATTGGTAAAGGAAGAAACCTTGAGAGGAACCGGACTCAAGGGGGAACCCATCCTCATATGGGTGACACTGGGGGTGTGATTGTAATATACAGTCAGTTAAATGTTGTATTGGTGTGAGGTTCAAGGACTTCTGATCTCCTGAGTACCACAGAGTCTAACTGGAGATGTCTCAGGATTCTTAGAGTCGGCCTCGGCTCAGTGGACGTCCAAAGGCTTCGTCCCACTTTTTCTTTAATTAAAAGATAAGATTTATATTAATAATTTATAGTAATATAAATCTTATCTTTTAATAAATGTTTCTTCATTAAAAGATAAGATTAATAATACTATAAATTAGTCGGAATCTGACACAGTTTTTCTGGAGACTGTGACATTTATTTCTTTTTCCCAGCAGGATTCATCATACATTTTTGACAAAAATTTGAAAATAGTTTTATTTATGTTGATTTTTTTTTTGGCTTTTTTGTTGAAAAATCATATTAGGACCAATTTAAGGGATTTAAAATAAAATCTAATATTTAAGGTCATAAGATCAAAATCACCAATTGGTTCTTGGATAGAATTATAAGACTACACTGCCTACAGTATATTCATGCAGTATGTAAATCTTAATTACCTTGTTGGAGTTTCCTGGCCAGCTGATGGCAGATTCGTTAATGATGAGGTTTGAACCCTCCAGTCGGCCGATAAGGACATACTGCAAGGCTCCTCCTGGACCTCTCTGCCAGTTCACTATGTCATACACGGCTGGAGTCTCACCATCTTGAAAGTAAAACTTCTCTCCCAGCTGAGTGGTGAAGTTCACCAGCTTAAGTTGTTCTAAGAGCTGAAGGACAAGAGGAAGGTGAGCTAGAAGGACATGGTCTGGATAAAAGCTCAAATCTACCCAGTTTTTACATTTTACACACTTTGACACTATTCATGTTTTGGAGTTGGTCTTCCTTTTTTCCACTGACTTTAGCTTAAAATAATTAAAATGTTAAAAAACAATCCAGAAAGCTAAACAAAAAACACTTTGCATATCAATAAACTCTGGGTTTAGTACTAATTTTACTGTACATACATATATAAACAATAGTAATTGAAATAATTCTTAATGACACCTGTTGTGTAGTGATGGTGTCTGGAGATGAGCAGCCTGGGGTCAGCTTGGGGTCAGAGCTGTTCGGTGCAGTGCAGTTCAGCAGAGAGTGGAGCGCATATGCAGCTGCATAAACAGCCAGATATACGTTATAAGTGGCTCTTAAGTTGGAGACATCTGTAACACTATTCTGTACTCGCTCGAGACTCTCCTTCCCACTGCATGGTGGTAAGCCACTCTGAGAGGCTACCATGTTGTTCTGCACTGGGCTGCAGCCAAACGTCCTCTCCCATAATTCCCTTAGGATGGTATCTCGTGGATACCGGGAGGGATGGAGCTCTTTCAGGTGCTTCTCAAATCCAGGAATGGGTGCGCTCCTAACAGCTACACCCAGTGTGCCTTGGGCAATAGTGTTGAGTGCAGGGTTGCTCAAGAGAAGACTGCTGGTACTCCAAACTTCACTGGCCAAAAACTGTCGATCTGTCACATTTCTGCGAACCAGCTCAGTGAGAAACATCTCCACATCCATATCCCACACAATCACAATAATCACACGAGCAGATGAGCTCTGCACCATCTTCACGGCACGATCCACATCTTTTGCCAATCTCTCCCGGAAGATAGTGCTGACAAAAGCTAGGCAGATGCCGGTGCCTTTTGTCTCTTCCTTAAATGCTTGCAATGCCTGGAGTCCATAGTCATTTTCCTCCACCACAGCACCGACCCACGTCCAGCCAAAACGTCTGGCCATCTGGGCCATGGTGCGAGCCTGATACATGTCACTGGAGATGGTGCGAAAGAAATTGGGATATTCTCGTCTGTTACTGAGACACACACATGTAGCCAGGTAGCTGATCTGAGGGATAAACACAATATATTCCCAACACATGTGAACATACATATGACCAATATTATGTGACCATCACAATTTTGGCTACATACTGTACCTATCTGATTGACACTGACTCACAAAATAAAATTCACAATTCATCAGAAGCTTTGATCTACTGTAATATCCCAGTGATCTGTGCTCAGGACATGTGCTATGATATAAAGGTTTGAAAATCAGACAATGTACTTTTTTTTTTGCTCTGAAAAATTTTCAGCCATACGATTATCACCTTACTGACCCTGGTGTAAGAATAAAGAAACAATTTTATTCTGTATATTTACTTTAGAAATGTAAAATTATTATTATGTCATGCCCAAACATATAATTTATATATTTTTCTTTTTTTCATTTCTACCAGTACAATAAATTGGCATTATTTAAGGCTGCATTATTCAGTTATATTGGTTTGGATTGAACCCATTCAAGTGAGCAATCAAATACATATTAGAAGTAAATAATAAAAATATGATGATACCTAATAGTAACCCTAACTCTAGTGCATTGTTTTTCCACCACTGGAACAAAAAGATAAAACTGTAGATGCCCGGTGATGTTTCATGACCCACACTTTTAGACTGGTGAAATTATTATCTTATAGGCATTGGAAATAGGCATTGGAAATTTAATAACCATGATCAGCCGGACACTCACCATCGGTACATGCAGTGGGCTCAGAACTCTGGACAGGATCATACACTGTGTGGAAGCAGAGTCTCCGATGATCAGTTTGGCAGGTCGGGAGGTATCACAGGAGCCATTTCCACCACTGATCATAGACATGACTGCTCTTAGGCTGTGTGGGTAGCGTGAGCAGCTATCCATGATACGGTAGCCCAGTCGAACCCCCGGGAGCAATAAAGGATTTCTGTTAATCTCCTCCACAGCAAAGACAAGAGCCTGAGCCCACTGCACAGGACTCTCCTGAAACCTAAAAAGACACCGTGAGGAGAATTAATAGTGACTGAGATGCAACCTTGTAATAATTGATAAAGTAAAACACACACACACACACACACACACACACACACACACACACACACACACAAGTTGTAAAATGTCATATCCATATAAGGTAAATCATCTTAAGGTCATGAAAATGTAAAACGTGATTTGGGATTTGTTGGAAAGTTGAACAGGTTTGTAAACGTGACGTATATTTCAACCGTATATGAAGTGCAATGTTAAAAGGCAGCTCAAAAAAAAAAAGAAATTAATTTCAAATCGACATATTTACGATTATACATTTTTTAAATGTATTTATTTTTTTCAAAAAAGTATTGATTAAGTTGGACAAAGTATTTCTGTAAAAAAAAAGGTTATAACAAAAAATCAGTTAAACTTAGAAGTTTAAAAAAGTAAATACGATATTTAAATGATATGCTAGATGTTACAATTTTATTTATATATAATTCTATTATTATTATAATATTATTAGTTTAAAATATATACATATGATAATTAATTAGTAAACAGTATTTATGCCTATTGGATATTGTCATCATAATAATTACATCACAATCGTACAATATAACAATTAAATAATTTTGTTTGGAGAGTATAACTTGTACTTTATGTATGGGGGGGGGGTGTTGAGATGGCTCTCGGTGCAACAATCTGAAAAAATGAAATAAAAGACTAAAAACAAACAGACAAAATAAGCAAAGAACGTTTTTTCCCCCGTATTTTCAGGACATATAATCAAACATTTTAAGAAAATTCAAATTAGATCCTTTTAATTTTAATAAATTCAACACAAAATAAACTTGATCGTGGATGGATTAATGGATAATGTGATTCTGAATGCATGAATAGTGTGTGACAAAGACAGGCACTTCTCAGCATTTAACTCACTGAGTTACAGGCTGAATTGTCATTTACACTAATGCATTGCTTATGATGTGCAGAGATTTAAAAACAGATTGTACAAGAAACATCACAACACATGTTACTGTATTACCAAGAAAATATTACGTCAATGATACCATCAGTCACGCGTCTTTTTTTTTTACCATGCATTTGTATCCTTCAACTTGAGATTTGACTAAAAAGAGATCTAAGGTCTATAATTATAATTGAATCATAATTACAGTTACACTAAAAGGTATACTATACTAAGACACTTACTAGAAGCACAAAAGCTGTACACTTCCCAGTGCCTGGTACAGTTTAATACACTTTTTTGTAACCCAGGATGTTTTTAACTGTATATTAAATCCTACAAAACCCTTAAAAAAATGTCATAAACATTTTTTATCGATAACAATATACTCACAATATATAAGAACCACAGAATTCATCATTAAACTAGTGTAGATTATTTATATGCACAATGTTTTTGAGTCATTGTGGTTTACATTGAAATAAGTTCAAATGTTCCAGTGAAACACCCTATACGTAATAAATACAGTAATGGTTAACAGACCAGATTTAACACTAGTGGCTAGGAAAGCTGATGGGGCGAAGAAGGGAAAATATCACTTCATTGGTGCCCATTGCTGTGACCTTCAAGATCGAGATCTAATTTCATTTTGCCCTTCATAGCTATTTTGTTCCTCTGTGGAAAAAAAACAAATGAATAATTAAAAAACAATAACCCTGGCATTTTGACAGGATGGCTTACACGTAAACATCCGATAACACGGACTTGTCTAGTGCAAGTTTGCTAGTAAAAAAGAAGATGTATGCACTGACAAATGATCCAGGTTTGCCTGCAAAAAAGAAATCATAAACAAACATGATATTTGGTGAAAATTTCCTGCGTCACCATTATTAGCTGATAGCTGATAGATACTGAGAGCCAGAGAACTCACTCACTCATAGCAGGGCTGAAGGTGCGGTTCTTTGGTGAAGCTCATGTCAAGTGCTGGTGGCTGCATGTAGAAATTGATGAGTGATCCGATGACCACATCTCCATCCTGAGAGAGACCCACAGCGTCGATATGCCGTGCATGGTCCAGATACACACACCTCTCCTCCTGAGATGTACCCAGCACAACCTCACACACTACCCATAATAAAAATGCCAGCAGGGACAGGCATGATGAAAGGACTGCAGCAGTCATGGATCTTGTGAAGCATGAAACTGTTCTGCCTTCCTCTGACAGCACACGGTTTCTGGAGCTATTTCTAATACCCAAAATTCCTGAGAGATAAAAGAAAAAAATAGAAAAGAAAAGAAAGAAAAACATGGACTAAAGTGGTCTGAGGTGTTCCAAATCACACCTCCTTCTCCTGGGTGCAGGAATTAGATATAATTACTCATCAGTTAGGAATTAGACACACAGATGAGTGTGTGATCATGCAGTGAGTGAGATAATGTAATGAGTTACTATACAAGTTGCTTTTGGATTATAATGTTAACTCTGAAGAAGCTACTGTTTTTTTTTTCCTGAATATAATGCATTAAATATCAGTAGCGGAATGTACAGAATGTAGGTTATTACAGTGAAAATGCAAAATATTATCCAAGTTTCAAAGCAACACTTTAACTTAACATAAATAGAATTTAATAGCCGGTGTGTGAACTTATGGATTCGGGAGTTGCAGGATTTTACATTGATTCTGATCTAGACATGACCCTAAATCTTCCCCTGCCTCCAGAGTCTTAACTCTGTCTCACCAAATTGTCTGCCAGACCCTTAGTTCTGGTAAACCAATAACTTTACGTGTAGATAAACAAGAGGAGCAGATCCATTTGTTGTTTTTTTTAATCCTGAGTTGCAACTCATTTTGGGATTAATTTTACTGGACCTTGTTAATGGCATATTTAGAAATTTCACAAAGGCCACTAGATTCAAGGACATTCAAGGTACCATCTGTCAAGCAGATTGCAGAGTTATCCCTCAGGGTTCCATCCATATCCCATTGGCCAGTCTAAGTGAATTATTACAGACTTGGAAAAGACCCATTTGCTGTCTGGTCTCAGCCAATCCCACCTCTTGGTGTCAACTTTAGAGTATTAGTTTGGGTACCCACCATCCTTTTTTGGGGAGTAGGAAGATTTCCAATTTTGCACAGCAATGCCAGCAAATATGGAAAAATGTCCAGGCAAACTCCCACTCTTTAGAATGATACACCAATTGCTGGGATCCACTTTTTCTAGGCCATCATCTAAGGATCTGCCTCTGTGCTTCTTTTTAAGGGTCTTAGGTAAGCAAAGTGCGTACTATCTTACACAATCAAACACCTTCTGGACTCCCACCTGGTTTGTAGTAGACTACATATTGGTTCACTCTGCACTAGGGTCCATTTCTAATACTGGTCCATTTTCTATTGACTTGGGTTCCTGGAGAACAGTATTTAAACTCTGAATATGTCAATATCCCTATTTAAAAAAATGGCCAGAATGGTGTTACTCATCCTGCTGGAAGATTGTTCTCTACTGAAATTTGCAGACAAGTGAAAGATGTGCACTGTTGTAGAATCAAGCTTCGCGTTAGTTCTGGCAGGCCATGTCGTCAAGCTGTTAATCAGCTGTCCATGACGCACACCAATCCTGGTTTACGACGTCCATATTACCCGACCATTTAAATTCCCATTCATTGAGCCGCTTCTAGTGCGTTGCTGCTGCTACGATTTAAACTCCATCCTCCAACCTCGACTCCACCATCCCGGAACCTGTTCGTTGTACCAGTTTACGTCTTAAATCTCCACATATCTTTCTCTCTCTCTCTCTCTCTCTCTCTCTCTCTCTCTCTCTCTCTCTAATTATTTAATTATCCATTTATTCATTTATTATTTTTCAAAAAATAAATAAATAAAATAAACTCTATGCATGATTAATGGCTCTGTTATGGGGGGGTCTATTCTATTTTCTAGTTGCTGCTCTCCCTGCTAGGTCCACGCATGCGCACGGACAGGCGCGTGGATTCCTGCCCAGAACAGAACCATAGCGCCAACACTAACTGTATGCTATCATCTAATAAATTCTCATTTGACAAAGTAGTCCTGACAGAAATAGAAGTAGTTGTAGAGTAGAAGATGTAGTGTAGAATAGCATATACCTGAAGGTTCACATAAAAACAAGTGTTGCACCAAGACATATTATAGAGATACCGTTGAATGGAAATGATGAACTCTTTCCGTTCGTTCAAACATTCCCTGAGCTTCTCGACAGCTCCAGGTTTACCTGACTACAACTCTATGCTTCATATCTGAATCACAGAGGATGGGGCATGGCTACAGGAGTCTTGGCTATAGAGCACAATGGTGGTTATAGTCCAGTAACATACAGTACAGACCAAAAGTTTGAACACACCTTCAAAAAGTTTGGACACACCACCTTTTCAACAGGACAATGACCCCAAACACACCTCCAGGCTGTGTAAGGGCTATTTGGCCATGAAGGAGAGTGATAGGGTGCTGCACCAGATGACCTGGCCTCCACAGTCACCGGACCTGAACCCTGATCGAGATGGTTTGGGGTGAGCTGGACCGCAGAGTGAAGGCAAAAGGGCTAACAAGTGCTAAGCATCTCTGGGAACTCCTTCAAGACTGTTGGAAGACCATTTCAGGTGACGACCTCTTGAAGCTCATCAAGAGATGCAAAGCAGTAATCAAAGCAAAAGGTGGCTACTTTGAGGAACCTAGAATATGACATTTTCAGTCGTTTCACACTTTTTTGTTATGTACGTATATAATTCCACACGTGTTCATTCATAGTTTTGATGCCTTCAGTGTGAATCTACAATTTTCATAGTTATGAAAATAAAGAAAACTCTTTAAATGAGAAGGTGTGTCCAAACTTTTGGTCTGTACTGTATGTGTCTAAATCACTCAACTTTTTATTGTTCTGTCACATCCACTTACACTATATGCACCACACCAGATTGTCACCTTTCTTAATAACATTCAGACACAACACAATCATTGTTCAGGTTATGAATCCATCCTCGGTGCCACACAGAATGCCAAAAGACAAGCACTTAGTACCAAAATCTGTATGCCTTTATTCGATAAATATCAATTACAAAACATTTTTGTGTGGAGAAAAACAATCATTTATAATTTAGTGAGTAGGAACTATCAGCATTTTAACATTTACACCAATACACTCTGGGGATATATCAAATATTTATTCACTTATATTGGAAATATTGGAAAAAGGGAAACTATAATTGATGAACTTTTTTTCATTATTAAGGAGAAATCAGTGACTAAATCACAGCAGATTCTGTTCTCTATTGTGTTTTCCCCATGAGGAATTTCTTGGTGTTCTTTTCTGGTTTGTGCAAAATGATGTAACATTTTGGGGCAAATATACAGATCAGGACACCGAAGCTGGAAGCCAGGATGGCAAATATCTCTACAGCGACACTGTACTTTCCAGGGGAGCTGATGTATGCTGGAACAAAGGTGATCCACACAGCACAGAAGATCAACATGCTGAAAGTGATGAATTTGGCTTCGTTAAAGTTGTCTGGAAGCTTCCGGGCGAAGAAGGCCAGAAGAAAGCAAACGGCAGCTAACAGTCCAATGTAGCCCAAAACCAGAGAAAAGCCTGTCACTGACCCCACCATGCACTCTAAGATGATCTTTGACCCTTGAATGCTTAAGTTACGGTGAGGAAAGGGGGGACTGAGGGACAACCATACAGCACAGATAATCACCTGGATACAGGTAAAGAACATAACGCTTCCTCTTTGCTGGCCTGGTCCAAACCACTTCATAAGGGCTGCAGATCCAGGTCTAGCTGAACGAAATGCAACCAGAACCACTATGGTTTTGACCAGGATGCAGGAGATACACAGAACAAAACTGATCCCGAACGCTGCTTGCTGTAGCCTGCAGGACCATAATGAGGGCTGACCCACAAACACCAGTGAACACAGGAAGCAGAATTTGAGTGACAGCAAGAGCAGGAAGCTCAGCTCAGAATTGTTGGCTTTAACAATAGGAGTCTGTCTGTAGTACACAAAGACCACACCCACAGCTGCTGTCATCATGGCACCGCACACGGCGACAGTAGTCAAGGTGATGCCCATGGTCTCATTGAAGGAGAGGTATTCAACCTCACGTGGTACACATGCAGTCCTGAGACTATTGGACCAGAACTCTGGTGGGCAACGATAACATTCTAGTGAGCCTGTAGAGGAGAAAAAACCTTTTCTCAGTCATTTCCCATTTTTGTAAGAATCTTACACTCTTGTCACAATGTCAAATAATATCTGCAATATATTAGATATAATAATAATAATAATAATAATAATAATAATAATAATAATAATAATAATAATTCGTTTCATAATTTTTTAATTAATTTAATTACTTATTTATTCAACTAAAAATATTAATATTTAAAAATATTATGTAAATATATATATATAAATATAATTAATAATGATTCCAAAAAATGTCTAATGAAGATTTCAAAGGGACTTTGATTTGTGGTAATGACAGAAATAGTAACAAATGCATAATTGTTGTTTTTTTGTGGCCCTACGATGTGAATAAAGTAAGCAGAACTTTATTTTTAGCAACTGTCTATAGTGATAAAGGGACTTTTGATGACCTGTGATGTTGCTGAATTCACCTTCAGCACATGGCAGGCAGCCAAAGCAGCAAACTGGCAGGCCTTTCACTATAGCTTTGCGTGTACCTCGGGGACATTCTGCAGTGCACACAGACACAGGAACCTGCAATGATCAGATAAAAAGGACTCAAGAATAAGAACTCGTGTCAAAATTGTATGCTTTTTATGATGTGTTTCATGACTTGACCTTTGCCTATTGACTGTACAACGGTTAATAATTACCCCATTTTAATAGTCAATAATCAATTATTAATAGTCCCCAATTTCAAATGGATTTCTTTTACATTTATATCATTTCCCAAACATATATAGGCTGATAAACAGTATATTGACAGATTAACAGTATGATTAGTCAGGGAAATAAATAACAAAGCATATGATTGTACAAAAGTCTTTATGTAAACGGTGAAGGATTTAAAAATAAAGCAAAAAATAAATTAAAATATGAAATGTGTTGAGTGCTAGTTAATAATGTAAACCAAGTTATTTTAAATGAAAACTCAGAAGCTACAAGATGATTCACAACTGTGATTCTCTTTAACCCACAGAAACTGTATCTCTCAGGTTTTAAATCGGCACTGAAGCTAGACTCTACACCAAATATCTGTAAAATTATTAAGCAAAATACGACAAACTTTTGATGGATTAATGCAAAGGCTTAATAGTTTCATATTCTTATTCAGTAAACCAGTTAAACTGAAGCCTGTACAGGTAAAATGCAAAAGTATTAGAATTATACTCTCACTCACACACACTCGCTCACTGACTCACTCACACACGCTTGCTCACTTACTCAAATACACACACTCACTCACACACACTAGCACACTCGCTCACTCACTCACACACTCGCTCGCTCACTCACACACTCGCTCACTCACTCACACTCACTTACGCACACACTCGCTCACTCACTCACACACTCACTCACTCACACACTCACTCACTCACACACTCGCTCACTCACTCACACACTCGCTCACTCACTCACACACTAAGTTACTCACACACTCACTCACACTCTCACTCACTCACACACTCACTCGCTCACTCACACACTCGCTCACTCACACACTCGCTCACTCACACACTCACTCGATCACTCACACACTCACTCGATCACTCACACACTCACTCGATCACTTACACACTCGCTCACTCACTCACAGACTCGCTCACTCACTCACTCACTCACTCACTCACTTACTCACACACACACTCACTCACTCACACACTCGCTCACTCACTCACACACTCGCTCACTCATACACTCACTCACACACTATCACGCTCGCTCACTTACGCATGCACATACAAATATATTTAACTATTGACATTTTACGGAGGTTTCTCAAAGAACCTGGAGAGAACCTCTCAAACAATGTGATAACATATGAAACAACATGTGACAACGTACTGAAGCTTTTTTTGGCAACAATGAGGCATCCAGAGATGACTTACCTTGTTGGAGTTTCCTGGCCAGCTGATAGCAGATTCGTTAATGATGAGGTTTGAGCCCTCCAGTCGGCCGATAAGGACATACTGCAAGGCTCCTCCTGGACCTCTCTGCCAATTCACTATGTCATACACGGCTGGAGTCTCACCATCTTGAAAGTAAAACTTCTCTCCCAGCTGCGTGGTGAAGTTCACCAGCTTAAGGTGCTCTAAGAGCTGAAGGACAAGAGGAAGGTCACCTAGACTGCCTTTTTTTTTTTTTTTTTTTTGCATTTTGTATAGCATGAAATTGTATCAGTGATATTTGTCTTATTTAATATTTCTTAGTAGTGAAAATGGTGAGTGTAAAAAAAGGCAAGATAGTTCCTGTTGTCATTTATATTATAGCTGCTATAATATAAATGACAACAGGAACTATCTTGCCTTGATGATGCTGTAAACCTTATGCAACTATACCAATCTTAATGCAGGTAATACAAAACATTGTGCTTTTTTTTTAACAATGTAAAATGTTTAAGGTTTAGAGAAATTGTAATTAATGCTTGCATCATTAAACTAAAGCATCATGCATCATTAAATTAAGCCAGGCTTATAACAGCAGTTGTGATTTATTACTTAAATACTCAGTTCTGTGTTTAAATGTAGATGCGTCACTGATCAGTACTATAAATTAAGGATCGTAAATAAAATGCTAACATGAATAGATATGAATAGATATTACATCTCACCTGTTGTGTAGTGATGGTGTCTGGAGATGAGCAGCCTCGGGTCAGTTTGGGGTCAGAGCTGTTCGGTGCAGTGCAGTTCAGCAGAGAGTGGAGCGCATATGCAGCTGCATAAACAGCCAGATATACGTTATAAGTGGCTCTTAAGTTGGAGACATCTGTAACACCATTCTGAACCTTCTCGAGACTCTCCTTCCCACTGCATGGTGGTAAGACACCAGAGGCTACCATGTTGTTCTGCACTGGGCTGCAGCCAAACGTCCTCTCCCATAACACTCTTAGGATGGTATCTCGCGGATTCCGTGACGGATGGAGCTCTTGCAGATGTTTCGCAAATCCAGGAATGGGTGCGCTCCTAACAGCTACACCCAGTGTGCCTTGTGCAATGGTGTAGAGCTCAGGGTTGCTCAAGAGAAGACTGCTGGTACTCCAGATCTCACTGGCAAGGAACTGGCGGCCTGTTACGTTTCTGCGAACCAGCTCAATGAGAAACATTTCCACATCCATGTACCAAGCAAATACCATGATCACACGAGCAGATGAGCTCTGCACCATCTTCACAGCACGATCCACATCTTTCGCCAATCTCTCACGGAGAAGAGTAGTGACAAAAGCTAGGCAGATGCCGGTGCCTTTTGTCTCTTCCTGAAATGCCTGCACTGCCTGGAGTCCATAGTCATTGTCTGCTACTACAGCACCGACCCACGTCCAGCCAAAACGCCTGGCCATCTGGGCCATGGTGCGAGCCTGATACATGTCACTGGGGATGGTGCGAAAGAAATTAGGATATTCTCGTCTGTTACTGAGACACACACATGTAGCCAGGTAGCTGATCTGAGGGATAAACACAATATATTCCCAACATACATGAACATCATGATGAACAAAATGAATATATTTAGATCAGTGAATTAATAATATTGTAAATATACCATATTCTTGGATATACAACAGTATCTGATATACTGCCAGTATTTCCTAACAAGATTTTTTTTTTTAACATTTTACACAGCACCATCCTACAAACTGATCTGTTGCCAACACCGCTGAGCCAAATAATTATGTGACTCATTTGAAATGATAGGAAAAGTTATAGGAAAATTGAAACAGGTAATGCATGGGAATAAACTGCTTTTGCTAAGTGTAATCGTTAGTGTGTCATGTGGGACCACCCACAGGAATCTTTAAGCTCTCTGTGTAAATGATTACTACTGTATGTGCACTGATGACAGTGAGAGAGACAGACAGACAGACAGACAGACAGACAGACACCTACACTCTCAAACTCAAACAGGCTGAATTGTTTTTTAAATAATTGCTATTCAGACCAAGCAAATTCAGTTCAAGTGGCTATATATATCTAGTTACTGTGTAGAAGTCAGAAATTTCATTCATTTTAAATCATATGGTCACTCAGTACTCAGTACTTCAGTACAACTACAGTTCGAGAACATTTTAGTTTTAAGAACATTAAGAATAAACAATAACCATGTGAAAATATTTTCATACAAAGGGCTTCAACAATAAAAAACTGTAAATACAAATTTAGGTTAATATTTTGTAGTAATATTTAATTTTGAGCATGACTGTTTAATTTACTGCATATTATCACATCATTATATTTTCCCAGCAATTTATTAACACATTTGACTGAAAACAAACACTATATTAAATATCATAAATCTAATAGTGATGCCCAGATTTTTCCAACACTGAAACAAAATTCTAAAACACGGAACTGTATTTTATGGACCCACATGGGTCAATGCAGCACAGTCAGGTTATCCGTTCATGTAGAGTGTTCAACATCCTCTCTAATCAGTGGCTTGTTGTCTGTTTATTCACCTTGCCTTCTTTTTTTTTAGCATGACACTCACCATCGGTACATGCAGTGGGCTCAGAACTCTGGACAGAATCATAGACTGTGTGGAAGCAGAGTCTCCGATGATCAGTTTGGCAGGTCGGGAGGTATCACAGGAGCCATTTCCACCACCGATCATAGACATGGCTGCTCTTAGGCTGTGTGGGTAGCGTGTGCAGCTGTCCATGATATGGTAGCCCAGTCGAACCCCCGGGAGCAATAAAGGATTTCTGTTAATTTCCTCCACAGCAAAGACAAGAGCCTGAGCCCACTGCACAGGACTCTCCTGAAAACTGACAAAAACAAGTAAAGAGAGTTACTAGTAAAAACTGTCGGTAACACACCGACCAGAAGCAGGTCAATAATTATATTTAAATGTGGTTCAATAAAGCCATTTTTTCAGTATTTGATTTACAAGGTTTTTAGTATAAAAATATAGAATATCATTTATATTAAAGTGAAGCCACAAAATTAAAAGCTTACAAACAAACAAACCCAGGCTTTAGTCCTATGGATATAAAATACAGAAAGATGTTTAAGTGTAATAACAACAGCAGTGATGCCAGCTATCAAGAATACTGTGTTAGTTTGGTCCGTACTGTAACACATAAAAACAATAACATAATATCTCATGCAAAAGCATTAAAATAACAAAAATTCCAAATTCACACCCAACATTTTTTTAAAGAACATAATATTACATAAAAAATTAATTAATTAATTAATATTACATAAAAGTTTTTTTTTTTTTTTTTTTTAACATGCTTAATCCCTACTGTGGAAAAAAGGCAAATTACAGAGTCCTATGAGTCCTGAAATGCCAACGTCACATTTATTTATTTATTTATTTATTTGAGAAAATAACCAGTTTATGTGAATTATAGTATTACTATAAGTATACGTATGTATAACTGCAGCTAAGGTCTGACTTGCTATTTACACTAGGAATGTTGTGCATTACATTACAGAGAGAGATCTAAACCAGATACAGGTAGTGTTCTGTAAAAGCAACCGATGCCAAATACAAATTGTATTTCAGTATATTGGTTGAAATGTAGGAATTTTTTTTTTTTTTTTTTTAAGGGTGCTGTGGAGAGTATGCAATAATCAGAATGATCAGAGTTGGGGTCCACCTGTGAGGAGAAATCATAAACAGACAAATACATCATTGATTGATTTGTTTTGTAAATTTTTTGAAGACACTGAAGAGAGAATTAGAAGCAGGAACTCACTCAGAGCAGGACAGCAGGTACGGTTCTTTGACGAAGCTCAGGTCAAGGGTTGGTGGAAGCACATAGAAATTAAAGAGTGCACCGATGATTACTTCTCCATCCTGAGAGAGACCCACAGTATCGAGATGCTGAGCATGGTCCAGATACACACATCGCTCGTCATGAGATGTCCCCACCACTACCTCCCACACTACCCATAGTACTAATGCCAACAGGGACAGGCACGGTGAAAGGACTACAGCATTCATGGTACACGGTGAAGCGTCTCTGCTCTGCCTTCGTCTGGCTGCGCACAGTTTCTGTAGCTATTTCTAATACCCACAGAGTCCTAAGAGATGCCAAGAAAAAAAACATGGCCTAACCATTTTCCAAGAGGTGCTCCAATTCACATCTTCTCCTGGGTCCAAAAATTAAAGATAACCGAGTCAACAATTAGCAATTTACACACCTGAGTTACAAGGCAGGGCTGGATGATTCAGAGTGATTTATGGTTTTAAGGTTGCCTTTAGTAAGTGTTTATAACACTTGACCTCTAAATCTTCCACGGCATGACAGGAGATCCAGGTGTATTAGATCCATTCAGTATTATTGTATATACGTTAGTTCATTTGTGATTATGTGTGTAATATGCAATTACATGAAAACTCTTGGGTTAGAAAACTTTAGGGTTTATAAGTATATGCTTTAAGATGCACAGTATATGAATAATACATAATGTACAACATTGCAATCCATTTCTCACTCCAATGTTTTGTCTCTGATGGTTCCAAGATTGCTTCACGTTTATTAATTAAGTCTATGCATCTTCTTCTTCTTCTTTTTTGCCAATGGTCTGGTCTTATTCTTGCTTCACATTTTAGAGTATGGCCTAGCCCTTTTATTTGTTACACATCAGTTTAGGTGAACAGTCTAATCCAGGGGTCGGCAACCTGAGGCTCCGAAGCCACAAGTGGCTCCTTCATCCCTCTGCTGCGGCTCCCTGTAGATTTGGAAAATAAATATTTCATTTAAATTTATTTTATTTTAGTTAGTTAGTTTTTAAAAAAAAAATAATTTTAAATTCTAAGATTATGATGCGGGGGGCACGGTGGCTTAGTGGTTAGCATGTTCGCCTCACACCTCCAGGGTCGGGGTTCGATTCCCGCCTCTGCCTTGTGTGTGTGGAGTTTGCATATTCTCCCCGTGCCTCTGGGGTTTCCTCCGGGTACTCCGGTTTCCTCCCCGGTCCAAAGACATGCATGGTAGGTTGATTGGTATCTCTGGAAAATTTTCCGTAGTGTGTCAGTGTGTAAGTGTGTGAGTGAATGAGAGTGTGTGTTTGCCCTGCGATGGGTTGGCACTCCATCCAGGGTGTATCCTGCCTTGATGCCCGATGACGCCTGAGATAGGCACAGGCTCCCCGTGACCCGAGAAGATAAGCGGTAGAAAATGAGTGAGTGAGTGAGTGAGATTTTGATGCTCTTGTAACATTAAAATAAACCGTGTCTCTCAAAATATGCGTCATAATTGCCGACTTGCGAAATACGACACACAGAAGCAGACGCGTTTTTGGTTTGCTGCAGCCAGAAAGTTAAAATTTTGATGTCATGAATACGAAGAGGACTCAATGTGACATTGAACATTTTATTTGAAAGTAACCTTCAACCCAGCGACTTTTTTGTTAAGTTTAGTTCAAACTGTTCAAAATATTTTTGTTTGCCTGTTCATTGTTCAGTTCATTGATTTTATAAATGCAACACACTACAGTTTTTTCTACACTTTCCATAAAGGTAAAAAAAACATACTGTATATGCAGGCTATCTTTTAGATGTCAAAGGGTCTTTGTGGCTCCCTGTTTTTTTTTTTTCTGTAGGAAACGGGTCCAAATGGCTCTTTGAGTGTTTAAGGTTGCCGACCCCTGGTCTAATACTTATTTCAGTGGATAATCTGAACTGGATGCTGTAGGTTTGCAAATATGAACAACTGCTGTGATCATAAAAACACCCCAAGGCGCACCTAAAAGCCTTAAATTTTCTCAAAAATCGTCCGTGCGCCTAATAATCCGGTGCGCCTTATGTGTCCACCGAGTTCCAAAAATCTGTAAAAATGCTGTTGTGCGACTTTGGTAAGCGCTCCGCTTGATTAACTGTCCGACCATTTCCCACTGACACAGGGACGTTATACATACAGTACACTACGTACGCTAGCAGCGATAAACCAATCAGAGAACATTACGTAATACGTACAGTACGTACGCTTACATCCACCACGCCTCCGATAGGTATAACTACCGGTATGTTGCAAAACAACATCTGTTTCTTCCTAACCATTTTGCGCTCCACACTCCAGTCCAGTAGGTGGCGATAAATGCACCTTAAGTTGGTTTGCCATCCGGCAATAAAAATCAGATGCTTACGAGGCACAATTCAAACTACAGGCTATCAGTTACACGGCTGTAAATTGGAATAGAGCTGCGAAAGGATTCAACATCAATGTATCTATGGTTCGGAAGTGGACGAAGCAAGAAAATGTACTGCGCCAAGTTAAGAAGACACAGTAGATGAGGACTTTGATGGATTTGAGGGAGAAGATTTTAAAAAAAAATAGTGTGTGTGTATTGTTAAATAGTAATAAAGTTCAACTAAACTCACTGTTTTGCTTCTGTTACCTTTTTTTTTGGACCGTATGTTTTAGCATGCGCCTAATAATACGGTGCGCCTTATGTATGGGTTAAGTACAGAAATAGACCCCGTAATTGAGACTGCGCTTTATAATCCGGTGCGCCTTATGGTGCAGAAAATAATGTACATGGCGTCACATCCTGCTTATACTGTTTGTCCTTACATGTCTACACCTGTATTGTGTAATTAAGAATAATTATCATTATTATTCTTATTATTATTCATTAGAGGATGAATTCTCTTTTGTCTCTGGTTCCCTTCAAGGTTTCTTCATGTCAACCGGGTAACCCAATTTCCTCCCCCGGTCCAAAGACATGCATGGTAGGTTGATTGGCATCTCTGGAAAATTGTCCGTAGTGTGTGAGTCTGTGGGTTGGCACTCCGTCCAGGGTGTATCCTGCCTTGATGCCCGATGACGCCGACCTGAGATGTTCGGATAAGCGGTAGAAAATGAATGTCACCAATGGCTTGTTCTATATGGATCTAAAACTACACTCTGTAAAGTAGCATTGTGATGATGTTTATGTGACGTTGTTAAAGGCAACAACCAAATACAATTGAACTGAAACATGCTGATTAATTTAATGACAAACAGTACTTTATTGCATTGGTAAGAGCATTTTATGAACAAAAACCAAAAGAAAAATCGAATGCCCTTTAAACAGAAAAACTCAAAAACACAACTGGCTCAGTTAATAATCTAGACCTGAAACTGCCTCAGGCTAGTTGTGCTAGTACTGTGAAATGCTTCCTTTCTAAAAGAAAGACAATAATCCGACCATCAAGTGTCATTTTTTTTGCTATCTGTATCAAAACAATTACAAAAATAAAAACTTTAACCTCACAGGGTTTTTTCATTGAAACTGAAGTAATGTTTATAATAAATGAACTCATGCCTGAAAGAAAGTGTAAGAAACCAGCTGGCAAGTTTTTTACTTCTTCTTGTGTTGCTCTCTGTTCATGGAATGTAGTAAATGTTTTACGTAAACAGGGCACAGACACATCTATCTATTATCTGTGCATAGTCATGCTGAATATGTCCACAGTTAACATGCTGGAACAACACATATCGTTATCAAATTTAAAACCCATAGGGCCTTAAGTAGGGGCACATTTGACTAATATGTCAATGGATATGCAAACACCAGAGACAAATAACAAAAACTGATACAAGAAAACTGGACAAATGGTAGATTTCAGAATGGAAGCCCCTCTAAGTCAGTTAAGAACCATTTAAAAAAGGGACAAACAAATGAGAAATGTCTTCATTTCAAAAACAACCATCATTAAACTTGTTATTTCTACAATACAAACTCCAAACGACAACATTTAAAAGCTTGACTTAGGCTAATTTTTTGTAGTGCGTCTAAGACAGGAACTTGCATGTTCAGGTTCTATGGCAATATTTACACAATACTGGAAGCTTTGATTTAGATTTTTTTTTTTTTAACGCTGTACTCGTGCACGATTAGAGTACACTATTGTTCATTGGCGTTGGAAGTGTGTATGCTTAAAAGCACAAGTACAGCCTTAGAATCTGTGAAATATTAAACATTGAAAGGGAATTCACAATGGCAGCAAGTTTGGATACAGCCAAATTAGGAAGATAATTTCAAATTCTTAGAAGGAAGTAGACCTCAGGCTCAGAGGAATTATGAGGGAGCACAGAGTCATCAGCATAACTCTGATCATGGTAGCTATAACAAAGCTTCCTGCATGATCCCTCAGGCAGGCCACGGTCTTCCAGCCCTGCCTGCTCCAAGTATCCGGCAATGTAGGAGCCAGTGGAATGCCTATTGTTGTGGGGATTTTGAGTGGAGACTGTTTTATTACGGAGAACAACATCAGAAGAAACCCCTGCAGGTCGTAATTTGAGAGCTTCCTGCTGCCTCTCCCGGGCACGACTGGCTATGTGGCGTACCCGACTTTGACTACGTGAGGAAAGCTTTCGAGACAGAACAGGTGGAGGTTCATTTGACTCCTCTGTGGAAACTACAGAATTGAGTGGCACTGGTGGGAACACTGAGAGAAACTTTGGGTTCGGTTGTAATTGAGAGGGTATGGTGCGAGGGTCTACATCATCTAAAGTCACTAGTTTACGAAGCTGTTCTGTCAGAGGGTCTGAAGCCTGTGGCTGATTGGCCCGGCCACGCATCCGCTTCAGGTCTCGCATGGCTGGAGTGATGAAGCTGCGGCTGATGACTTTGTACTTGCTCTGGAAGTTGCACGAGATATCCTCAGATGTTAAGTCACCCAAGCTCTTAGACTTACAAGTACTTGGATCTGTTTGGACTGGAGATCCAACAAGGTAGATCCCTTTGTATATCTCAGATTCAGTTTGTTTCAAAGCCTGGTTTTGTTGCAAAGAATATTGCTTAGGTGGAACAACAGTATCTTTGTATTCCACAGATGTATAGATCATATCACAATCAGACCCAGACATATAGCAGACATTCTGTGGTTTAGAGTTGATGTCTTGAGACCTTAAAAGATATTTTGAGGAAGGAAACCCATTCTGTAATTGCTGTGTCTTGCAGATCATACCATTCTTGTCCCTAGTCTCAACATGCCTGTTACTATAAGTGACCCCATTGTACCTACCAGGCCTAAAATGTCCTGATAAAATAGCATTACTTCTGTTACACTGCTCTGTCTGGGGCTGGTCGATTTGGTATTCATGCTGATGAGTTCTGGAAACAAAAGGTATTTGTGGGGATGAAGTATGAATCAGTGAAGATTCTGTGAGTTTATATGAATGGTTGCTCAGTGAGGGTGGTAAGTAAAGAGAATTCTGTTCTGACTCATGATGTGATGATGCCAGAGTCAAGGTACCATCCAAGGGTTCTCCATCCACATTAACCTCCACTTCCATCAAGCTGCTGCTAACAGAGTCATGACAGATAAGGAAACGCTCTGAGGCTGTGCTGTTTATGGAGGTGTCTTTGTAACATTCATATTTCCAATTCTGTGAAAACTCAGGGGTATGGCAATGGGAATTGGAGCTTTTTTTACCTTTAGGTTCCCATCTACTGTTCTCTTTTACTTCTCTTTCAAAAGTTATCTTGCTAAAAGGGGGACACTTGCTGCCACTTGAAAATGTACAGTCCAAGTTCTCTAGGTTGTTGCAGATTGTCTGATCAGGAAAGTCATAAACAGAGACATGAGAAAGCACTTGCTCATCTAGAATAGTAAAGACAGTTGATTCAGTGGTCTCAGGACTACAAGGAAGGTGTTTTTCAATGGGCTGTTTGGCAATTTGTGATGAGTCCTGGATAATTTTTTGTGGGGTGCTGAATAGAGGGTTGCTGATTTGTGGAACAGATAACTGATTGGGTTTGGACCCTGAAGACAGACTTAAGCTCTGTTCAGCAGTCATTTCAAACTGACCAATAAGAGCTGATATGGACCCATATGAATCATACTCATTGCCTAGGGACACAGCATCAATGAGGTGAGACAGAGCACTGTCCTGAAGTGACTTCAATTCCTGCTGGCTAGACTGATGTAGTGTGGGTGGAAAAGGAGTCATGTCAAAAGAGGAAGGTATATCAAATGAAGCTGCTTTGGATGTTTTGTTACTTGTAGGAGCCTCCCTTTGGTGGACCTCAGTCTGCAAGCTAACATTATGGTCAATTTGATCCAAGAATCTCGATTGACCTTGTGCAGGCCTTTGAGAAGGAGCTTTGGTTTGCAGGGTCAAACTATGCACAAGGGGTTCTGAAAGGACATCGGTGCTAGATTCACCACATTTTCCTATAACGAAGTAAGATGTTCCATCAGTTCCTGTACTCTCAGTAGTCCTCTGCTGGATCTGTTGGGTATGGTGGGGATTGTTGTCAAGGACATCAGGGACAGAGGTTTCAATGAGGAGATCCACAGAAGCAGACCTCGGCTTCTCCAAAAACATGTCTGTAGAAGAAGAAAACAGTGTCGGTGTCTGTCACAGAATTTTGCAAAACTTCAAAAACACCAAACTTAATACAGTCGACTCTGTTCACAAACACAAATGGAATGTGCCACCACATAGGACCGTGAGAGGAACAAGATTATGTAGACAACATCCAGTTTTCTGCTTATTTTCCTCATGTTTGCAAAATAACCAACACGGACAATATGATCTTATGCAAAATAAGCAAAAAGTGTAATACAGATGTTTTAGATGAGGCAACCAGAGTAAGGGTTGTGGATTACCTGCTAGGTTTCCTAGTCAGTTTTCTACTATAAAGAGGAACAATAGTAAAGACAGAACAAGACAAAATCAAGTTAAAGTATTGAGGAGGAAAAGTACGCCTGTCTTCAAAACATGTGTTAGCACAAAGAAATACAAGCGGCTAAAACAATGGAAGAATGTGGAAGAAAAGTCAGATCAATGAAAGATCATCACATTTGACAAAAATTGTTTAACAGATGTTTCATATTTTTTGAAGCACAACATAATCCCAGCTTCATTCGTTGTAATAAATCTTAAACCTGTTTCTGTTTCTGGTTTTCAGGCCTGCCAATTAATAGCAATTAATTAATTAGCAATTAATGCCCCTTTATCTTATTTTATGTTCAATCCACAATGGTGGTTAATATGAAACTAGACACTCTGGGCTTTTGTAATGTGTAGTGCTTCATAAGCATTTCCCTTTTTACCTAGCCTACTGGGGTGAAATATTCATAAAAAACACTTCCAAAAAACTAAAAGTACTTATGTACAGGAGTTTAATAATAATAAATTGATAAAGCTAAACACTGGATGTTAAGCTCACCAGTTATAGTGCTGGCTCCCTCTTGCTCAGAAGAGGATACAGTAAGCCGGCCCTGTAGGAGCCTCTCCAGGGGCATGGAGACTGGCCGGTGCTGGAGGTCCATCCTGGGACCCACTTTCTCCACAACTTGTTGCTTGCTATCCCCATTGCAGCTTTCTTCCTTGTCCAGTGAGATTTCAGACAGTATCATTTTTGTCTTCTTGCGTCCTTTGGCTGGAGCACTAGCCGTCCTGCGCAACAGGTGGTTACTCAAAGAGCGTTTACGTGGTAGAACACCAAATTGTGTGTCCACAGAGGACTTGGAGCCCTTGCTGAAGAAACCCCGGAAACCCCGTAACTGACGACCCTGCAAAACCATGATTAATTGTATAAATTAAACATAAGGTGGATAATACGCCATATGCTATGCCTTAGCCAACACACAGTAACTTAACATCACACAGGTTTGGAAAATACAATTCAAAAGGTAAACAGCTTCACAAAGCTGTGAGACACCAAACAGAATTCATCTTTTTTTTTATTACACTCTATGACCCACAGATGGCGCCATAATACACTCACAAAACAAGCCACTCTGACATTTTAACCTAGAGACAGAGAGAATAAAGACGTGGAGGCAGAGCTCAAACATGGAACAGTGAGTATCATGCAGTGACATGCAGCACACTCAGTACACTAACAGTACCTTATTAGCTCCTAGAAAGTGCAATATGGTATAGCTGGGATTGAGGATTAGGGGACTCCACTGGAAAGAAGAAAGGTAATAGATGGCACAAACACAACCCAACTTTCCTTAATATATTAACAGTAAACATTAAAAACATTTATTTTGTATGATTATTTTTCTATAGCACAACACAAAGCATTATATTCCTTTTATACTGAAGTAATTAACAACTTCAAATTATTTGATAATTAAAATACTCTTATTAGAGAACAACACACCGTAAGTTTTATCTGCTTAATATTTATCCATTTTAAATTATTGTGTAATGTCTGAGAGGTGAGTTTACACATTCCCTTGACAGCTATTTACTAAGTTTTAGTCTAGAAGTCAAACATTTGTCTGTAAAGCATAATCTCCTCTAAAGATTTTTAGGGTAAAAAAAATATACTATAGAGACTCCTTCCATAAACACTTAATAATTATCTCTTTACAGAACATTTCGCCACATTAACGATTAGAAATCCTTTTGTTAAATAACATTTTGAGACGATTCATTAGCAATCTTAGATTACGAGCAGAAAAACTATCCGACTAAATAGATTAAATTACATTATGTTGCCATATATTTTGTTTATAGCACATACCATTCTGTAAATTTCAGTTTATACTAATAGCCATCTGTATATTATGTTCATAGTACATATATATTCATCTGTATAATATGTTCATAGTACATACAGTACACATCTGTAAATTGTTTATAGTAATAGCCATATATTTTGTTACATCCTTCTGTAAATTTCTGTAATAATTAAAGCCATCTGTATATTATGTTCATAGTACACACACATCTGTAAATTACTTCTATATTACCACTTTATTTAGCTCATTTAAATCTTGTAAAAACTGTATATCCTGCACTTGCTGCTATTGCACTCTGGTTAGACTAGTGTAATGACAATAAAGTCTAATCTTATCTAATCTAATCAAATCTAATCTAATCTAAAGGGTTTGAGAGTGCTATGGTCTAATGCTAGTAAGATATGATTCATGAACAGGTTTTGTAAACATGAACAATTCTCAATTTATTTATATACTCCTTTAAATCATCTTCATTATTAGCATTACTTGTACTAATTGAATTACTAAAGAAATGACAGCTTGCAGGACAGACTGTCAACCTAAGCTGTGCTCTTGTCACATGTTGTATTTAATTAAACCTGAACAGTTTAGAAATTTCTGGCAACAACTAAAACCTCCTGTCAGCAACAGGACCCCAAGCAGACTTTCTTAGACATGCAGTGTTAAAGGTAAATGAATGATATCAGAGAATGCTAGACTAGGGAGTGTTAGCGGTCATGAGCTCACCTTGCCGTAGATATCATGCACTGAGATATGGACAAAGATGGATGCCTCCATCATGCCCTCCAGGTAGACGTGTCGATAACCTGCAACACGGTAGAAAGAGCAAGAGATTGAGATTTCTAGTGAAGTGTTTCAACTTTCCGGGGATAATTTGGATAATCTACGTTCTGTCAAATTGCTGCTGTAATCGTAAACACACATGCTATTATTTGTGTTTACCCTCTACACTGCTGTAATGTTTAACAATCTTACTATCCCGTGTTACCCCGTGTTATCATAGCTGTATCATAGCTGCCCCTGCACTCTGACCCCAAACTCCTCAGTTGGGGTATGTGAAGAAAAAAATTACACTGTGCTGTAATGTATATGTGGCAATAATAAAGGCTTCTATGCCTCTTCTATTGAATTCTATTCTACCCAGAAGAGGATGTGTTCCTTTCTGAGATTTGACATCCTGTAGTCTTCACTGTCTCATCACTCTCACCTCTTTCTTACTTATATCTAATTATACATATACATATCTTGTAAATCTACATTTACAGTTATGGCATTTGGTAGTTACTCAGAGAGACTTATATTTTTATCTCATTTTATACAACTGATGGTTAAGGTCCTTGCTTAAGGGCCCAACAGTGGCAGCTTGGTGGACCTGGGGTTTAAACTCACAATCAGTAATCCAACACATTAACCACTAAACTACTACATCCAGACATCTACATCCATAATTGTGTAAAGCTGCTTAGTCATAATGTCTGGTGACAGATAATAACATGGATCACAAAAGTACTAGATTTTTATTACAGAAGTGCACGATATTAAAAGGATAGTACTTATACGCAGGCGGCCATTAAGGAATAATAAAGTCTACATTTCACAACCTAAGTGCTTGAAATGAAGTGTTTTACAGGAACACATTATGATCTGCCAGTACCAGATGTTCTGTTTCTGCTCTCTCACGCTCCTCCTTGACAGCATCCGTTTAACACAACATTTAAGCCTGTCTTGCATAAAGGCACATCCGTACACTGTCTGTCCTGTTGTCTCTCACAAAAAGGGATCTGTTTCAATCGAGCAAAGGGAACGATGGCATGCTAATCTGACTTTTATCTCATCTTCATCTGCCAACCACCAAGAGCCTGAATAATGTTGGTGCAAAAAGCTGCTTGAGATGTTCTCCTCTCTCACCTGGCATGAGGCTGGTGAAGGCGACTGTCCTCTGGCCAACAAAGTCTCGCCCAATAGGATCATGATCCCATACTAGAAAACGTACTAATGCGATCTCAGGCATGTGCAGCGTGAACGATAGGGTTTCCTCCCACACCGGGTTAAAACCTGCATTAAGAGAATATACAAATATACAGTGTGAATTACTGAATAAACACAAACACACATCCAAATAAATAACAATGAAATAATTAAAGTCGATTATAGTTCATAATCCTTCATAGCTGCAATTTAATATAAAAAAAAAACAGGACATTTAATGGGAAAAAAAGAGAACACGTTATTTTTTAACTTAGTGATTAGTATATAAAATATATAAATAAATGTATAAATCGAGCATAAATAATTCAATTCAGTTTATTGGTTGGATATTACAATGGAGATTATCTCGAAGCAGCTTTATAGAGATATAAAAACATCGAATAAAAATGTAAAAGTTTAAAATGAAATTAATATTTATCCCTAACATTTATCCCTAGGTGTAATAAAATAAACTCAATAAATAATGTAGTATAAATTGAAATAGGTTTTAGAATCAAACACAGTTTGTCGGCATTGACTGAACATATTGATTGAGACATGCTGCAAAATAATAATAAGATTATAATTCCAGTTAATAAAATAATAATGACAATTATTATATTTGTCCGTTCTGTGACCAATATGTAGAAATGGGAAACTGTTGCTAAATGATGTATTTGTTTTTAAGCTCATACACTGAGTTTCTTGTATTATCATATCCTATATTAGTTTTCTTATAGTTTATAGTTTTCTCAAAAATAAATAAATAAATAAATAAACAAATAAATAAATAGATAAATAAATAAATAAATAAATAATGGAGCAATGACTTAAAAGATGATTGAAATAATCATTGAAAGTACAGATTTGTTATCATATTAATCATTAAAAAAAAATACTGTGTAATAAAACAAACTAAGTCTCTAACCAATTATTCATTTATTCATTCATTTTCTACCACTTATCCGAACTTCTCGGGTCACGGGGATCTCAGGCGTCATCGGGCCAGGATACACCCTGGACGGAGTGCCAACCCATCACAGGGCACACACATACACTCATTCACTCACGCACTCAGACACTACGGACAATTTTTCCAGAGATGCCAATCAACCTACCATGCATGTCTTTGGACCGGGGGAGGAAACCGGAGTACCCGGAGGAAACCCCCGAGGCACGGGGAGAACATGCAAACTCCACACACACAAGGCGGAGGCGGGAATCGAACCCACAACCCTGGAGGTGTGAGGCGAACGTGCTAACCACTAAGCCACCGTGCCCCCCTCTCTAACCAATTAATGAATTATTTATTTAAAAATTCACCAGCGTAAATAATTCAATCGCTATTTTGTTTTTTCCTTCATTGTGACTATATGCTGCCATATATATATATATTACCATTATCGTCAACAACCCGGGTCTGTTCTTTACAGCAGTCCACTGGAAGACCAATAATCTCCACCTCCACAAAGGGGTCAATAATCTAAGAGGAAAAGAGGAAAAAAAACACAGTTTAAGTCACATTCATTTCTGGATATTCCCTTCGTCCTACTGTGAATTCTGGGAAACTTGATTTTTGTCAGCTGACCTCTCCTCGATCCCCCAACATGGAGTCAGGTGGTTTAGGGAGCTGCTGGCCGCTGATGATTTTCAGTATCAGCTGTTTTTTAGGGTATGCTGGAAGAGGGTCATCGCTGTATGGATTAAAGGAACCTGGAACACACAAAGAGACAGAAAGACATTTTCAAGTCAGCAATATTTACATTCATACAATTATGTGTATACGAAGCTTGCTTTCTTTTTTGCATTTCTTACAGTACTTTCAGTTCCAAGGGTTATATCAAAGCACTCGTTCAACTCAGACAGAATTTCTATTAATGAATATAAACAAATGTATTTTTGATTGTTTGAATGAATCAAAATTTATGGAAGGAGTCTCCAGTGTAAGCAGTTTGGAACGGTCAGCGGTAAACCTGTTACATTACGGAGAGCCTTCAGGAGAATCTGCGTCTCTCAAAAAAAGGTTTTATTTACTTTATTTACACTAAAGCGATAAATAAATTAAGGCGATTAAGCGATAGTTTATAGCTACCATAATGAAAGAGATCATAGAAAATGACTTGTTTTGTTGGTGTTTCACATTAAATGCGAGTATAAATGGAAACAAATTAAAAGTCAAATTGATAAACATTAACAAACTGCTGTGGTATAAGAGGAATAAAGAATTTCACATGTTCTGTTGTAGGAAAATATCTAATGAATATGAGTAGGTTGAAATGAAGTGACGTGACATACGGCGTATGTACGGTGACCCATACTCAGAATTTGTTCTCTGCATTTAACCCATCCAAAGTGCACACACACACAGCAGTGAACACACACCCAGAGCAGTGGGCAGCCATTTATGCTGCGGCGCCCGGGGAGCAGTTGGGGGGGTTTGGTGCTCAAGGGCACCTCAGTCATGGCCGGCCCGAGACTCGAACCCACAACCTTTGGGTTACGAATCAGACTCTTTGACTATTAGGCCACGACTGCCCCTAAACACTGGGATGTTTAGGCGAAGGATATATTGGACGTCTAGAAACCTTAAAGAGAAATAGCCAACCCTTGTAAGATCCTACAGATGTACAATAGCAGCTCTGGTTGGATTCTGCTTCATGAAGATTTCGGACAGCCGACAAGAATTTGCCGACCCCATGAGGACATCGATGAGAAGAACCTCTTAATCAATGTACAAAATAAAATTCTACATACTCCATCTGGTTACTGGATACTGGATCTCCATCACTGATGATAAAAAGGCTTCAGCACAGCGAGTTGGTGTCGAATCTATAATCAACTCAGACGATGAGCTGATTTATAAGTTGCTCGGGAGCGTCCGCTTACAACTGACAACTCCAACTGATTAGATCTGACTGTAGGACCATATATATATAAACCCTAAACTCTTTGTTGTTTATAATAATTTATAATCACACGTCACCCAACTGAGGATGAGGTTCACTTTTGAGTCTGGTTCCTCTCAAGATATCTTCGTCTTCCATCTAGAGGAGATCATGTTAGCGTGTTTACCTTTAACTATAGAGACCTTTACATACCATTGCACATGGGTGGGGGTTTCAAGACGTAGCCACTTCCTCCGTTGACCATGAACTTCGCCCGGTTCAGCTGCATCATTCGGCCTTCGGTCTGATAGTTCAGAGCCACTTGGGGAAAGAAAACAACACCGACATTTATTTATATATCCTTCCTTCATTACTTCATTCCTTCAGGTTATTCGTTTACCTGAATGACGTTAAATCGCCCGCAAGAACAAAACGCTGCACGGTTTCATTTCCTGTTCTGATCGGTACAAATGTAAAATTTACACAAACCCAAAAGAGACGACAGAGAATTCAGTTGCAGTTTCTTTCGGTCCAATTCACAAAGGTTTATTACTCAGACAGACCTGACTGTCTGTCTGTCTGTCTGTCTACACATCGTCTCTTTTGATTCCCGGCTCTTTTATATCGTTCTGTCTCGCTCGCTACCTCCTGCTGTCACTCTCTCTATGACTCTGCTGTTCTAAGCTCTCACATTAATCCAGTTCTGGTTTGCAGAAAATCCTCGATTTCAAGACTGATGTTCAGTACGTGGACTACAGACATGAGTTAAGAGTATTTGTCATGTCTTAGGGTTTATGTACGTATAGTGGCGTGAACAAATCAGTAGCTACTGGAATAAGCAGATTTCATGTATGAGCTATTCCTTTTAATTCATTCGTTCATTTTCTACCGCTTATCTGAACTTCTCGGGTCACGGGGAGCCTGTACCTATCTCAGGCGTCATCAGGCATCGAGGCAGGATACACCCTGGACGGAGTGCCAACCCATCGCAGAGCTCACACAAGCACACTCTCATTCACTCACACACTACGGACAATGTTCCAGAGATGCCAATCAACCTACCATGCATGTCTTTGGACCGGGGGAGGAAACCGGAGTACCCGGAGGAAACCCCCGAGGCACGGGGAGAACATGCAAACTCCACACACACAAGCCGGAGGCGGGAATCGAACCCCCGACCCTGGAGGTGTGAGGCGAACGTGCTAACCACTAAGCCACCGTGTCCCCCTCCTTTTAATTTATTTTTTATTTATACATTTATTTATATATTTTATTTATTTGTTGTTAATGTGGTTTCCAGGCAAACAACTAGAATTAATAGAAATAAAGATAATAATAATCTTGTAAAATCCAAAAAGCTGCTAAAATCCTCTTTACAAATCTACATACATAAAAGAAAATAATTCTAATTATGGAATTTTAAAAACAAAAGGTTTTTCTATATTTTTTTACCCATGAGCTACCAGTTAAGACTCTAGGTGGCACACTCGAGTTTTTATATTTACATTATATGTATGGCATTTGGCAGAGACACTTATCCAGAGCAACCTACATTTATCTAATTTATACAGCTGAGCAACTGAGGGTTAAGGGCCTTGCTCAGGGGCCCAGGGGTGTCAGATTGGTGTCCCTGGGATTTGAACTCATGACGATCGGTAGTCCAACACCTTAACCACTGAGCTACCACATGCCCACTTTATCTGCCCAGTTGCCTCAGTTATGAACTTCTGACATTCCCACCCCTGAAAGAGCTGGAAGAAAACAAGTTAACCCAAAACGTGTGTTTGAGGAGGTGTTTATTTTCCCCAAATACAAAAAGAAAGCACATGTTGTTATATTATTGTAAGTCGAGACAGCTGATAGATAAGAAGGTCATTCATGTGGTCAATCATGTGCATCTGTGGAGTCATTACAGCATGGTGACTAAGCACAATATGCAGTTCAGAGAACAATTACATGGCTTCATAAACTGTTCAGCACATCATTCAGAGAAGCTCAACACAGCTGAGGCTGGAAACCTGAGAGGTTTGTGTTAAAGCCTGGACAAAGTCCTGCAGACTAGAACGTCCTAAATTTACCAACATGGATCAAACATGAAAATATATTCAATGAATTATTGCAAGAAGATGATGACTGGCTCTCTTAATGAGTGCTTTATTAAAGGCAGGTGCTTAATTAGTCTAATTAGAGTAATAAAGTCTTCTGTCTTTTTATTGCGACTAGATCTAAACAATTCCAACAAGATCAATTCTTACATTTCTCAATTCTTGGATCGTTATTGAATTTGGCTTTATTTCTCACCTAATATGTATTTTAGATGTAAATAAATTTATAAACATATAAAGGTTTTTTTTTCTGGTCCTCACCCAGTTGGCATCCCACGTTCCAGTAAGTCTGAGGGTTAAAGTTGCTGGAGTCGATGCGGTAGGCAGAGGGGTAAATCCGTGAGAGCTGCCGCTGGTTAAAGCTCAGGAAGCGTTCGGCCCGGTGGTGCACCGGGTGTTGAGCTCGAGTCTCGCTGAATGACAGCACGTTACAAACAGGACCTTTAAAAAGATAACAGAGGTTTAACAATAAAGCTACGACCAACTGTAGGTGTTACTCCTAAAATAAATAAATAAATAAATAAATATAAATAATAATAACAATTATATATATATATATATATATATATATATATATATATATATATATATATATATATATATATATATTTATTTTTTTTTTTTTTACAGTTTGTGTGTGTGTGTGTGTGTGTGTGTGGGAACTCACCTTCATCCAGACACTCCTGAGAAACAACAGAATTGGTAAAGACGACCAAATCAGACAGGTCTCGGCTTAGCTTTATCGTCTTCCTCCTCCTTCCACCCCTGAGCGCGCACGCGCACACACACACACACACACACACACACACACACACACACACACACACACACACACACATATATATATGTAATAAAATGACAATGTACATATATACACATATACACACACTGCCTTTGAAGTATCAGCAGTGACAAGTAAAGGTCAGAAATTACATGCTGTCATGCTGAGAGAGAGAGTGAGAGTGAGAGAGAGAGAGAGAGAGAGAGAGAGAGAGAGAGAGAGAGAGAGAGAGAGAGAGAGAGAATCGAAAACAATTCTATTCAAAATTTGAAATTATTTGTCCCGACTTAACACACTCAGTCTTCATATAAAAAAGAAACCGCATTTCTCTAACAGCAAAGGCTACAACCCTAACTGAAACAAGAACACACACACACACACACACACACACACACACTACTTTTTGTTTCGTCAAATTACCAGTGATGTTCAGAACTGAACTGAGAGAGAGAGAGAGAGAGAGAGAGAGAGAGAGAGAGAGAGAGAGAGAGAGAGAGAGAGATTAGATTCAGACATTCAAACCTATTAAGAGGTAACATTCAGGTGGATGTGCCATTTTTATCCACTCACTGTACATGATGTACATGATTGCTAGCAGAGCCGAGATATACTACTATACTTTATCAAAACTCTAAACCATTTCTAATACATTTACTAATCTAGTGTGAGTCCATGCTGCATTTCTATGATACTTCATGAAATAACATTTACTGAGCGATTGTCTGCCCACATGTTTGTAAGAGGCACTTCATCCTCTGTAACCAAATCCAGCGTGAGTGTATTAAAGAGACTCATCAAAGCTGCCAGGTCCAAAGAGTCCACTTTCCCAGTCACAAACATCTCGCAGTATTCTTTACAAATGACATAACTCATTTGGTTAATGTGTGCCATTAAGTATGGCCAGAACACACACAGGCTTAATACACTAAAGTCTGTGTGCTCATGAGCTCCACTACCAGCTGTGGGCAAGTCGTGGCATGTGGTGGGCAAGTCGTGGCATGTTGTGGGCAAGTCGTGGCATGTTGTGGGCAAGTCGTGGCATAATGGTTAGAGAGTCTGACTCGTAACCCTAAGATTGTGGGTTCGAGTCTCGGGCCGGCCACGACTGAGGTGCCCTTGAGCAAGGCACCGAACCCCCCAACTGCTGCCCACTGCTCCAGATGTGTGTTCACTGCTGTGTGTGTGCACTTTGGATGGGTTAAATGCAGAGAACGAATTCTGAGTATGGTTCTCCGTACTTAGCCTTATGTCACTTCACTTTCACTTAACACCATGCACAGAAACCGGCAGCATGGGGCACGTGAGCTGTTCTTCTCATCTGATAGTGTCATGTGACTCGTCCAGTAAATCTTCTTGTTCCACAGCACGTCTGAGATCTCGGATTTGATTGGTCAGAGTAGAATCGACCTGTGACAATAGTCCCGCCCATTCGACAAATCGCAGCTGTATGTTCATTTTACTACGTTTATGATTTCTATATTAGCAGCTCGCGGATTTTTGTAACCTTTTAAACGTGGAAAAAAAATCTTCAGAACATGTTTTTGTTTGTTTGTTTGCTTGTTTTCCTAAGAAATTAAAAAAGCTGTTAAGTCATGTAAAATAAAAACTGGTAGCATATAGCTGTGGTATAACAGGAATAAAACAATCTATTATAGGATAATAACCAGCTTCAGGATGCTAACGTTAATAATGCCGCTTCATCACACCACCTTTAGTGTCTCTAAACATTTTCCTAGAAAAGTTTGTCCCTGGTTGTCACATTTCTGGAAAACATTTGAGTTACAAAGTGATTGGTTGCACTGATATATAATTAGTGAACCTTTTCTGGGAAACAATAACAGCACTGTGATTCTCCTTCTAATCTCTAACAAGCCTGGAGAGAATTGTCAATTATCTTGAACCTTCCTCCTTCCACGAGACTTGAATATTAAATGTAATATCTTTAACATGCCTTGACTTTCACATCTACTCAGACCACAGAGTTACAGAAAGGAAAGTAAGAAGGTCATTGCAAAACACTGGTTTGTGTCCAGCTACCATTTCCAAGGGTTGGCTGGGATTACAGTCAATCAGACCTAAGTACCAGGCTGGAAGGAGCTACTGAAGGTGTACCTGTTGAACTGTCCTCCTGTGTCCTGTCCATCATCGTCGGTGTCCACACTCTGGCATTTCAATTTTGATTTGGAGTGTCTCTGTGGGAAGACAAAAAAATAGCTTTTAAACTCATCACAGATCAACTGTGCTGTGTCCGTGTGTGTGTGTGTGTGTGTGTGTGTGTGTGTGTGTGTGTTTGTGTGTGTGTGTGTGTGTGTGTGTGAAGTGAAGTGAAGTGACAAACGGCTAAGTACAGTGAACCATACTCAGAATTTGTTCTCTGCGTTTAACCCATCCAAAGTGCACACACAGAGCAGTGGGCAGTTATTTATGCTGCGACGCCCGGGGAGCACCAAATGCTCCACGGGCACCTCAGTTGACTCGTAAACTTTAGGATTACGAGTCAGACTCTCTAACCATTAGGCCACGACTTGCCCCAATTCGCATATCCCAGGTTATGGGGTCACAGCGCAGGGTCAAGCCATAGGGACGGCGCCCCTGGAACAGGTGAGTTTAAGGACCCTGCCCAAGGACCCAACGTTGATGCTCAGCAGCTTGTGGACTCGAACCCCGACCTTCTGATCAAGATCCCAGTGCCTTAACCGCTGGATCATCACGTCCTCACGTGATGTGTGTGTGTGTGTGTGTGTGTGTGTGTGTGTGTGTGTGTGTGTGTGTGTGTGTGTGTGTGTATGTGTGTGCCTGTCTATCAGAGTTTTTTTTTTTAAATATTTGTCATATTCCATATTCCCTGTGCTTGTACTTTAAAGATATATAGACGTGTTTTGTTTTGATTACTTTCAGCTTATTAAATGTGAAACTCTTAAAATATGGAACTGAACTCACTCAGCTCGAACTGTACAACAGAAGCAAGTCTATTTATACATCAAGACAAACTTGGGAGCTCTGGTGACGTATCAGTAAAGTGGATTTAACGAATTTACTCCTATACAGCAGCATAAACGGGGCAGAACGTTTAAAGCTGAGAAGACGAGACAGTCATAATGGTCAAAACAGGTTTTTAATAAAGGCTATGCTGTTTAAATGGCGATGAAAGTCAGTGTGATTAAAGTGACAGTGTTCCCTGTGGAAACGTCTGCTAAGTAATGTTCCTGTGATTTAGAGAAAAGTAGCTCTGTGTTCCCGAAAACTATGCAAGATATTTTCTCCCTAACACAAATAATAAACTGAATATTTTATTACTTTGGTTTTATACCAAGCTGGTCTTGATTAATGCATATAATTAGATGTGAACTATTGTGAGGGCTTGGCAGAGCGTCAGCATCGGCCAGACAGGAAGTGGGTTGAAGTAACATAGACCGTGTGATGATTCTTAAGTTTTGTGTGTTTCTTTGTGCTTTCAGTGGCTGCTGTAGCCAAAAAGAAAGACATAGCATTTTTGGTTGTTTATTTGTTTTCTAAAATAAATATACCTGTATGACTGTTTTGTCCTTCGTAGTATGCTCTTTTTTTTTTAAATGAGGCGTTTTTCCAAGACCTCCGGGAAACACGCCCACTTCACGTCGTGGTAACGAAGCCCCTGGAATTTAGTGAATGCCCGTTCAACACGCTATGGTGCGAAGTTTTTTCTGCACTGCCAGTGGATTGTCGTGTGTATACCAAGCCTTCTATTGTTTCTGATTGTACTCTGTGTTCTGACCTCGCTTTTGTTCTTTCTTTACTATTTAGATTGTGTATTTTGGATTATTTGCCTGGCTGACTTTGGTTTGTTTGGTTCTTTTGATTTACTGCCTGTTTTTTTGACTCTGTCTCCTGTTTCGGATTGTTGTTAATAAACTACGGATTCATCACATCCAACCGCATCGTCACACACAGCTTTGTTTCTTCTTCGACTTAAAATCTTGCAGCATTTTTTTTAAAGATAATAAACAAAAGTTTCACCTCCATCCATTCACCTCCATCCGGCTCTGACCAAAGTGACCGGAATAAACCAAGACATACAATTTTCCGACTTGTAAATCGTCGCTGTCGGGCGGAATCCTCGTATCTCCAAAACCATTATTTTTCAGGAAATTTTAAAAAACGGCATATCTCAACTGCAATGCACAGGGTTTAGTCCGCGTCGCAGTGGATCGTCTTGCGCTAAATTCCTGTCCTCAGACGAGCAACAGAACTAGCGGGGTTCAAGAATTTTTTTTCTTTGAGCCCAGTGTTTTGAAGACATTTACCTCAGAAGACGTGTTGATTCATTGCGATTCTTCTTGAGGAGAAACATGCCGCGAAGCTCTCTCGCGGAGTGAAGAAAAGGTGGACAGTTGAAGTGTCCAATGGAGTTAAGAGATTTGCGCTCAAGCTATTTTCAAGACTTTAGATTAATGGTTAATAACTTGTAAAAATAACAGACCCACGTGGGGACTGACCGATAGCATCGATATGTGAAAAAATATGAAATCGACAAAATCTGGACATTGGAGGTTTCCGCCCGACAGCGACGGAATACGAAATTATCGGCAGGACTTGAACGCACAGAGAAGGTAGCAGAGCTAATTTAAGTGTAATTAATTACAAATATTTAAACAAACCTTAAATAACATTGGATTTTTTTTATATCGAGCTAATGACAGCTACAGATATCTATAAAAACTCTGCAGTGCCATTTTCAGGCTGTTATTCAGAGTGTTTTCTGTGCTAATTGGCAGTGAATATGCATGCACTGGGAGGCCTGAGCGCTCGGATCAGCATGACTGGCACTTCATTATCAGATGTTCCACACTTATCAATAGTAATTACTCTCCAAGTCCCTCAGCTGCTCTCTCAGTCCTCAGTCGAGATCCTGATGATGGACCACAAACGACCACAAAGAAAAAGAGAGACTTTCTGTCGAAAAGCCCTGCGTACGTTTCAGTAACTAATATAAATGTGTGATGACTTCATCAGAATTAGCAATAAAAAAATCCCGAATTTTTGAATTCATGAAAATTATCATAAGTCTAAGGAACAATCAGTGGCATACACAAGCAACAGAACACTACACACACACACACACACACACACACACACACACACACACACACACACACACACACACGTTATCATTTACATATGCTTTTTTTACTTAATCTATATTTTGGAATATCGACGCTTTCGTTTGATTATTTCATAATTTTTTATATTCTTTTTTTGGAGTTTTTTCCTTTTTCTAACTTGTCCAGATTTTGCAGGTCTTGTAAACCAAGTTTGGCTGTAAAAATGTACCCCTTTTTTTTGTCGTGTGAGTAAATCACCTGGGACTAAGTTGAACTGAAGTGAATTAAATCCACTTTTTTTTTTAATTCATACAAAAAATTGAGAGTATATAAGTGTGTAAGAGAATTAGTTGGAAACTTTTATTACTGTGGATATTAGTACACTGACTGTTATTTTCTCACCTTTTGCTTGAGGTTGCTTATGAAGGATCGACTCTGAGACTTCTTCATGCCTTCTTTGGAATTCTGACAAACAGAGACAACGATATTTACATTCTGACATTGTCAAAAGTTCTGTAAGGAAATCAAAAACGGTATGAAAGAGACTCTGAGTGAAAGAGAAAACAATGAGAGAGAGAGAGAGAGAGAGAGAGAGAGAGAGAGAGAGAGAGAGAGAGAGAGATTGTCCAAAGATTATTTGGACAATACTAGTCTTAAGTCCTTTATCTCAAACTGCTTTATCCTCGTTCAGTATACAAGAGAAAGATGGATAGTGCACAATACAGAGAGAGAGAAATACTGAGATGCAGCACCAGGAAGTGTGTGGATGTGTTTGTGGAAGCGAGAGAAGCAGAAAGTGAAAATATATACAGCATATCCGAGGAGGACAGAGAGAGAGAGAGAGAGAGAGAGAGAGAGAGAGAGAGAGAGAGAGAGAGAGAGAGAGACAGAGAGAGAGAGACAGAGAAAGAGAGAGAGACAACGAGAGAGACAAAGAGTGAGAGAGAGATGAGGAGAGAGAGAGAGAGAGAGAGAGAGAGAGAGAGACAAAGAGAGAGAGAGAGATGGGGAGAGAGAGAGAGAGAGAGAGAGAGAGAGAGAGAGAGAGACAAAGACTGAGAGAGAGATGGGGAGAGAGAGAGAGAGAGAGAGAGAGAGAGAGACAAAGAAGGACAAAGAAAGAGAGAGAGAGAGAGAGAGAGAGAGAGAGAGAGAGAGAGAGAGAGAGAGAGAGAGAGAGGAATACAATATAACAATATCAGTGGTACAGAGATGCCAAATGTAGGGAGGGCAAAAGAGATACCACACCAGTGAGAGATAAAGTAATATTGTACTAGAGAATTAAAGGAAGAGAGAGACTCTAAAAGAGATACCACACGAGAGGGTGACGGGGGGGGGGGTCTGGGAGATACCACCAAAGTGAGGGAAGAGGGAGAGAAACAGTGTGATTAATAGAGAGATAACCAGAGACAGAAAGCCCAGGCAGCGGTGTTGTTTTTTCTGCACTGCCATATTTGACGTGTGACACTTTTCAGGAACCTGCTGTGCATTTCAGATCATCATCTCTCAGAGTGACCTTGTAGCAGGAGTCCTGCTGATCGCATGTGCGAGTGTTCGCTTTCCCTCACACTTTCACACGCTTGCCCTCGTACAAGAACACAAAACATCCATATCGGCTCAAATCCAGCACGGTGGTGGTTAAGTCTCTGGGTTGTTGACCTGAGGATCAGGGTTCAAGCCCCAGCACTGCCAAGCTGCCACTGTTGGGCCCTTGAGTAAGGCCCTTAACCCTCACTGCTCCATGGGTGCTGTATCATAGTGTTGTGACCCTGTGCTCTGACAAATCACTGTGCTGTAATGTGTATGTGACCAAATAAAGTCTACTGTTCTGAATCCACATGGAGAAGTTCTTTCATTCATCTTCTACCGCTTATCTGAACTTCTCGGGTCACGGGGAGCCTGTGTCTATCTCAGGCGTCATCGGGCATCGAGGCAGGATACACCCTGGACGGAGTGCCAACCCATCACAGGGCACACACACACTCTCATTCACTCACACACTCACACACTACGGACAATTTTCCAGAGATGCCAATCAACCTACCATGCATGTCTTTGGACCGGGGGAGGAAACCGGAGTACCCGGAGGAAACCCCCTATGCACGGGGAGAACATGCAAACTCCACACACACAAGGCGGAGGTGGGTATCGAACCCCAACCCCAAAGGTGTGAGGCGAACATGCTAACCACTAAGCCACCATGCCCCCCAAATGGAGAAGTTAATGTAATGTAATCTCATCCTGCAGCAACGTAATGATGTGTGTGACGTTCATATGAGCTTGTGTGTCAGAGGAAGAGGAAGAGGAAGCTTTACCTTGCTCAGGTTTTTGTGCAGCCCTCCGTGTGTAGCTCGTAGCAGCGCTCGGATAGAGAAGCTGTCTGTGTCCTCCTTGTCCACGATCTGAGACTCTTTCAACAACGAGTCGAGCTTCTTCCTGATCTGGGACTCGACTATGTGCTCCGTGGGTCCGTTAGACTGCGCAGAGAAAAACAGACAAAAGCAACACAGTAGAGTTTTTAGTTAAGCAAATAAACACATGAATTAAGACCCGGTCGTGGCTGTGATTTTAGATCATGCTTGAAAAGGCAAAGATTATTTGGACAATACTAGTCTTAAGTCCTTTATCTCAAACTGCTTTATCCTCGTTCAGTATACAAGAGAAAGATGGATAGTGCACAATACAGAGAGAGAGATACTGAGATGCAGCACCAGGAAGTGTGTGGATGTGTTTGTGGAAGCGAGAGAAGCAGAAAGTGAAAATATATACAGCATATCCGAGGAGGACAGAGAGAGAGAGAGAGAGAGAGCAGGAGAGAGAGAGAGAGAGAGAGAGAGAGAGAGAGAGAGAGAGAGAGAGAGAGACAGGGAGAGAGAGAGAGAGAGAGAGAGAGAGAGAGAGAGAGAGAGAGAGAGAGAGAGAGAGAGAGAGAGAGAGAGAGAGAGAGAGAGAGAGAGAGAGAGAGAGAGAGAGATATAGAGGTTGATAGACTTAGTAGCGATAGATGCTATCCGTATAACTATAGATGTGCTAGCAAGTCTTTTTCTCTCTCTCATATCCTCTCCTACTCTCTCTCTCTCCCTTCTCTCTCAATTTTATTTCAAATTAATTAAGACACTTAAGAACAGAATAGAAATCGATTATACAAAAAATACAGTGAGGTCAGTTTGGACGTAGCACAGTGCTCATTTAGTAAACGCACAGCTAAACAATATGCTAATTGTGGCCGTTAATGTTAAGTTAACGTTATGCCAAGTCGTCCCAAATAAAACAATGCATGGGAAACGGCTTTGGCGTGTTAGTGTCAGTGCAGTATGTAACAAGCTATTGGAAACAAGCTAACGTTGACTAGATAAGTAAGATTTTAATCGCTAATATAGCAGATTCATGGAAAATTACATCCGTAATCAGCATTTTTGCCGCAGCAAATTTATGAATGTCTGCATCAACTACATTAAAGAGAATCTCTTTATTTACAGTTAATAAAATCCCCTACTTAATGGAGTTTGACATTAATTGAGCCGCAGCCACACACCTGACT